>NW_020456065.1:2567021-2595378 GCF_003342845.1 Nothoprocta perdicaria | reverse complement strand
TCATTTTCTCTCATTAAATCTAGGATATTTACTCAGATGCTTCATTGTTGCAGTTTTATTCCAAGACCTCTCTGCCTCTCTCTCCCCACTTACATACAGTTACTGAGCACTAGGCCATGTTAACAACCAGGGCCCTTTATAGAGTCATTTTTAAGCCTGTTAAAAATGTCATTTCAGTAGATTGCCCTATTTGAGTTAGCAAGAACGAGGTGTATCTTTTTTATTGCCTTTGACTGGTGAAGCACAAGGTTTAGGCCACATTTTGTGGGGGCTGTAAAGTAATATTAATAGTCTGGTTAGTGGTCAGATGTTCTATGTGTGTAACTAATGTGTAAACAGGAAACATCTCTAAGGTAGGGAGGTCATGACGTCTGTTTTTTTCTCACTTTATTACACTTTTGAGAGTTACTGTACTATGTATGCAAATAGTTATTCTTTATACAGAAATGAGGGGTTTTTTTTCCTCCAAAACTTAAAATTTTATATGTGGGAAAGTAGGACACAATTTTCATACATGCAAGAGGTAAAATAAGCTAGCAGTGTCATAGTGTTCATGCATTCTTTGCTAGCTCTCAGTTTCATTCCCAGAACGGCCCCCTYATTCTGAGGGGACTAGAAACATGAATCAAATGCTGAGCCTTTCCTATCTCCACTTATCTCCATGGATCAGAGTGGTGGGCACAGTCTGTCCCCTTGGGAGCTGCTGGGGCTTCGTCTGTGCAGAGAGGGAAGAATAAAAAAGCCTCTGTGGCAAGCAAGGAAATGGGCAGCCTGCTGAGCTCCCTTATTATTATTATTGCTCCCGGTGACTGTGTTTGACCCGCTACAGCTTACATGGCCTGGGCAGCCTCGGGATGAATGGAAGCTAAAAATGAAAAATGGATAGAGGAATGTCAGGAGATGTGCTCGTGTGAGAGGGTCAGTAGGAAGCCGTTGTGTCACACGAGACTTGAAAAGGTATTTTGAATAGGACTGAGGCAAAACATAATGGGCCAGAATTTCTCACAGCAGGGAAACAGATTTGTGATTAGTGCAAATTATCCAAATATGATTATTTAGTGAGATGACTGATGTCGATTTGGGCTAAAAGGTTGTCTTTAGACTCTCACAGCAAGACATATTTTATGGCAAGGATTGCAGAGTCTTTTCTTGATGCTGCTTTTCTGTTTGTATAATGTGGACAAAATGATAGGCTATTTCCAGACAAACCAGCTCACGAACTGTAGAATGTCCACATTAAAATAAACAGCAATTACATGCCATTTTCCTCCTAAAAATGATTGTTTAGAGCTCCTGTGTTTCAGAGAATTGCAGGTACAGGAAAACAAAGAAGAAGGAGTTAAAATATTGAAATGTCTTTGATCTTTTCCATTATGCTAATTTGGAATACCAGAAAGGAAAGAATGAAAGTTAATATATTGATTTGTAGACATCACTTGACCAGGGCTTTTGTGAAAAATATTTTTTTTCCAGGCCTGCATTAGAATTTATTGAGTAAATTCATAAATTCATATTTGTTTAATGTATCCATCAGTAGATCTTGCATGAAATTAGCCAGCAAAATCAYTTAATTTTGTGGAATACAGGTAACAAAAATCAATAGCATATTTTCTACTAGTAGTTTTGCATTTACTTTAAAAGCTCCCCTTCACCTAGACCTAGAAGTAAGGCCTGCCTTATCTTCACAGAATAGGTATTCCCTGACTCTAATGCAGTGACTGACACTGCTGAAAGTAATAGCCCTGTTCCCTTTGTAGCCCATGGCTTCTAAATCTACTTTTCGTTTATCAGTATAATGGGGTTGAATACATTTTTAAAAGGTGGTAACTATTGATTACTTAATGGAAAAAGTTAGTGTAAGGAATTGCTGAAGCAGCCCTATTTAGTGCTCCCTAGTGCAACCAGACCATTATCTAGAATAGTGGAAACCATCCTGTAACCCTTATTAATATTTAACAGGTATGAAGCAACATTGAGGTACACTACAAAATGGCCCTAGGCTTCTGCCCATGCAGGATATAAGGTTGTTTCAAGGGTCGAAAAAGAATAACAGATTTCTCCATGCTCAAGCTGTTTGTGAGCAAGACCAACTATAAAGAGTGTTTTCCTTCTTATTCCTTCTGAAGTATTTGTGGCATATCTGCACCTTAATATAGAGTTATTCCTACCAGACATCTTGAAATGATTGAATGAAACAGAAAGGTCAGTGTGCGTTTGGAGATCACCACATGAAACTATTTTATACTTTCCCAGTGTTGTTGCGAATACCAGCCCAGCCTCCCTGTGTCTCTCCATCCTGCTCCGTGCTTCAGGGCACATTTGGCTGGGTTGACAAGCCAGGGAAAGGTGTTAATCCTGTCTAATAGAACCGTAATCCTTGGGGCTATGTTTTATATCGTACTATTGAGCTAAACCCCTGTCACAGAATATTGGTCAGCTAGTTAATAGCAAAGGTCTTTCTGGGAATTTTAGATAAAATTAAAGTATACAGGCTAAATTGTCCGTTTTCAATTTTAAAGTGAAAAAAAGCAAACAAATAAACGGTGGTGTTTAGCCAACAGAGGTTTTCTGAGAGATTACAATCAATTAAGAGGAGAGCTGTGTGATTTTTTTTCCTTTTTTCTTTTCTCTCAAGTGAATAGTATACGTCATTTTACTTGTCCAAAAATACTCACAAATCTGGGTCAACTTCTCCAAATAACCTTTGGCTGAAAAGATTTTTTTTCAGGTTAGATATGCACAGAAATGGAAAAATGAGATCTCACTTTCTCTTAAGTTACTTTGGTTAGAACATGGACCCAGAATGTGGGTGCGTCTTCCCCTTCTGGTTCTGCTTGGGCTGCTGCCGCTGCCACTGCTGCATCCACATTATTCTGGGAGAGAGGAAGAGCTAATTGCTAGACAAGTTTGGGGAAAACAGGGACAAGAAAGAGCAGCTTTTATTTTCTGTTATGTTCAAGGGAATGCTGATTATCTTTTTTTTTCTTTTTAACTGGGCACTTTAAGACCAAGAGTTTTCATACAGCTTCCCACAGCTTTTCATTGCCTTCTTTTTTGCCCTCTCTACCAAATATTTTTAATTTAAAGACAACTGTGTGTAAGAGCTAGGGGAGCTAATATGGGTAGTAACTCATTGATTTATGAGCAGGGACAGAATAAGATGTGGTTCCTCAGAGACCAAGGTACCCAGGGGAGGTGTGTGTGTGCTCTGCACTATTGGGATCACTCTGATGAGCTCCTTCCTTAGCACCATTCCTAAGCSTGAATGCCACCTTCTAAACCTGTGACCTTCTCAGCCTGTGCACCATGAGGAGCCCAATGGCACTAATGACGAGTCCCTCGGAGGACTAGCTGTAGCCAGAAAAGGAGAGTGTAAAAAAAGAGCAGATTGGTAACTGTGGGCAGAATAGGTACAGTGCTATATGAGCAATCAGAAATTTGTTACTTAGGTCTCAGCTCAAGAAGGACTTTGGTTTGGCAGCTTTTCAGAGCACGGTAGCTCCACGAATACCCTGTCACTGGATAGGGAACTAGGGGATGGATGTGGCCAGGCATGTCTTCAGTGTTCATGCAATCAGTGTGCACAGAGTGATTTCCCATTAGCATTACTGGAAGCAGGTTCATGCCAGCATTAAGCACATCTGACAATACAAACACGGGCTCCGCATCAGCTATTAAAACTAGTCCTTTCCTCCTCCTTATCTGTCACCTAAAGGATGATCTGCTTCAGTCATGTCTGAGACTTAACTCCTGCAAACTGTCAGATATTCAGGCTTTGCCCTGGTAGGGAAGACCTGAAAGCTCCTTGAAAATGTTGACCAGGCCACAGCCCTTCTCAGTCCTGTGCAGTTAATTCCCAGGAGGAAAGCTAAAGTAGATGCCAGGAGAAGGGGGTATGCTGGCACTGTATAAACCTGGGGCAGATGAGGAGAGTACTTGAGTGGGAAGAGAGCAATGAGCAAGGGAGCTCTTTGGCTGAAATCACATGGATGAGGTAGATGGAAGCGATCCATTCAGGGAAAGCTTGTAGCCAGGTAGTCTGGAGTCACTGCTTATTAAATAATTCAGGATGAATTCATTTTGTGGGTTGACATTTAGTTTAGTGCTCTTTCGTCCAGAGAGAATTTGGGATACTGAGATATATACTGGGATGATATTGTATAGTATAAGACAATAAATCCCATTCAAGGAATCCAATACTGTATTAAAAGACTTCCATTTACTATGAAAGWCAGAAAATTGAAGGTGCTGGTCTTAGCATTGAGTACTAGTAAGAGTAGCCCTGGGAAGATACTATGCTATTGATACATGTCAGAATTTTGGCTGTGATTTAGGTCTACATTTTCAAAAGAGACTTGTCAGTCTCTTTTACACAAAGCTGATACCAGCTTTGTGCAGTTTGCTGGCCCAGCAGGGCAGTGCCAGGGAACTCTGCAAGGGGATGTCCAGCAGAGAGGTCTGTGTGAGAAACAACACTCCCCAGCACAAAAACATGTCGTGCCATCCCTACTGTGTCAATTAGCTACACTAGAATCATAATCAGATTTCCAAATTGGAGCACTGGATTAAAAGTCTGCTGAATTACTCTAAAGCTTATTTTACATGATAATACAAAGTATGTATTTCAGGCAAGATGTATTCAGAATTCTCAAAGGTCCCAGCCAATTCCTGCTGACAGTGCTGACAGAGACCTCCAACAGCCTCCAGCAGCTGTCCCCAGTTGAGAAACAAAAGTGTATAACAGTAAATTGCAACAGTTTGCAGCACCATAGCCAACTCTCCAGCTCTCTTGATGTTATGCAAATAGTCTTATCCTGATCTTGCAGAAAGCAATTTCTGCTCACTGATGTCAGCGGGTAACTCTTGTGCACAACTGATTGCAGAAGGACTCAGATCACGGCAATTATCTAATCCGTATATGAAGCAGTGTTATTTCTCTTACTCATTTTTGTGTYTCCAGCTGTACAGGCATAATTTGTCCCTCTAGTCACCTCCTGTTTTTTCCAGTTAACGGTAGTAGTTTATCGTCTACTAACGTGCAAGGAATTTTTAACAGAAACAGGTGACTTTCAGTGGTCTTAATGGTAAAACTCAACACCGTCACTGAGGTGATTTCTGTCTTTTGTTTCTTTACAGCGCACAAGCAGTTTTGGAAGCTTTGACCGTTTCAGACATCACTCGATATCAAAGGCAGATGATTCAGCTGAGGTGTGTACCACCACTACTTTACTTACTTCACTCCTCTCCCATGGCAGTTATGCAAAGACTTGTATGTAATTTTCACACTGGTGAGAACGTTAGTGATATGCCTGGCTCTTATTTGGATGCTTGAGTCCTTGAGAAAGTGAACAGGTCTCTTTTTCAAAGAGGCAAAAGTATACTTCAGGTTGGCATGTTCCCAAAGTAACTTACATATTTATACAATCCAGAGAGGTTTCTTGTTTGTTTTATAGTGTCCTACCTAAATTCCCTCAACTCTTGTTTAGATTAAGGGCTATAGACAAAGGGATATCTTACATCTAGTGTAAGACTATTTTTCTTTGTCATTCATACAGACAGTGGTTTGTTAAAAAATTTTTCGGTACACAATTCTCCACAAAAATAGTTATGGCTTTAGTTGTCCTAATGTCCTAAGAATTTTTCTGTAATTCTTGCTCTAGGATACCATATTTTATTCTCATGACAAGTTGTTGCATACTTTTCTATTTCAAATTTGAAATATTTTCAAATATTTCACAGATATCTGAATTGGAGACCATAAGTGATGTTGGAGATGCAGTACAAAGCAAAGCATCAGGTAATGGAGGAAGCTTGGGTAAGAAGATGAGAGCCATTTCCCTTACCATGAAGAAAAAGATGGGTAAAAAGTACATCAAGGCACTCTCTGAGGAGATGGTAAATACAGCTTAAGAATATTGTATTTGATGATAATGTATGTGAAGTAAAAATGTTACATGCTTTTTCCTTTTTCATGTTTCAAGCAACTGAGTTATGAGAATCCATAAAAACATGGTTACACATACTGAATTAAAGCGGCTTTGCACTCTTTCTATCCTGTGTGTATTAATGCAGCAAATGCACTTAAAACATTACACTGTTAAGATCCAAGATAGTAATAGAGTGATTTACAGGCTAGCGTCTTTCCCTGTTATTAGCTTATTTTGTATTTTGTGAAAAGTTCAGGAGGATGCAATCCATATTTTTTGGAGAAAAAAAATCACATGTTCAGCATTTACATTCTGCACATTTACTGCAACTGTTCACGTGACAAGAAATCAATGAAATATCTCTCTGGGCCCACATATGGTGCAATCTTCATTCCTGCAGTACCTGACAACAATCAGTACTGATCCACTGATTAATCTATGGTTTGTGTTCCTGATGCACATCCTTGTTGAAAATCAATAC
Source organism: Nothoprocta perdicaria (assembly GCF_003342845.1). NCBI lineage: Eukaryota > Metazoa > Chordata > Aves > Tinamiformes > Tinamidae > Nothoprocta > Nothoprocta perdicaria. Next base: position 2,588,970 of record NW_020456065.1, on the reverse strand, counting down.
AATCTTTTACTTTGTTGATATGCCTTATATGTACCTGTATGAATCTCATCTTCATATATGCACTGACTTCACCAGTTGATTGAAGAGTATTAACATTTCTCCCAATAGTAAACATGTTCCGAATAGAAGCGGATGTTCTGATGTAGCATCCTCTGTACTAGATGATGTCTCAGTTGCATCAGGATATCACGCACACTGACAGTGCGATGCAATAAATTCTTTGCTGAAGAAATTGCCTCCTTTGAAAGCTTGTTGTAATTCATTTAACATTATCTCTGTTATATTATCTCTGGCTTACATGTGACTGAAGTTTGATTTTTCTTGCTTTGAATTTATTATGTCTATAAGCTTTGATTTCTGAGCTATGATTTAATGTTATAACCTCAATGGGCTAATTTGATACCACACCATTTTTTTGTGTGTGTGTGATTTTGTGAGAGAGACAGATTTCTGTTATTTCTGAAATGCATTGGTTTTTGAAATTAGGAGTATCTAGGAGTTTGGGCAAGTTACTGAGCATGGTGCTAAATGCATTGGTAATGTTTATGTGTTCACATTGTCTCTGGAATGCTCTGACGTGAATGCTCTCACTGTGTGCCTCTCAGCGCCTGGGATTTTCTGAAGTTCAGTGCAAAACATATCTGTGTAAGCTTGCACTTCTCCATGTGCTTTCACAGTTAAATTTTATGCTTCACTTTCAGAGGTAACCAGAAAAAAAGAAAAAAATCTGAACTTCACATTGAAATCCTTTGTTGCTGCTGTGGTCTTTTGGCCACTGCAAATTTTTAAACGGAGAATCAGTTTAGCTACTTGAACAGGAATAGAATGAAAAGAGAGTGGCAGAGAGGAGACAAGTGATCTCTCCAGGATGAATGTGTTAATGGTGGTGTTGGGCGTCCTTAATGCCACTCATCAGCTTCTAAAATGCTTTCTATCTCAGAGGGGATTTAAATAAAGGAACCCAACTTAAACTGCAAGGGTAATGATATGATGATTAAAAAAAAAACACAAATGTTTTTGTAACGTAACTTATGTGGTGGCTAACATCTGAATTTTGCATTAAAGAATGAAGAAGGAAAAGATGATGGTGATCCTGGTGGTGGAATACACACAGAGAAGGTTTCCCTGAAAAACAGCGACTCTATGGACAGTCTCTACAGTCTGAACAGTGGCCAAAGCTCATCTAGTAAGTCCAAGATATTCATACTTCTATTTAGTCACTGACTCAATATTATTTTTGTTTAAAGTGTCAGAGTTGGTCATTCAAAATGTGACAGTAGAGAGATCTGTAGCCTAACAGGCAAACATATAATTTGATGAAATGGGTGGCAGCTAGACTATATTTCTGTCTCTTCAGAAATAAGATGAGTGTTTTTAAGAGTGGAGGTATTAAGAGCAGTCAAAAAAAAAAAAAAAAAAAAAGGATTGCAAGCATTGCAGGGAATGCACTTGGTATATAGCACTAACCTATGTAGTTGTGGTCCCTCTGCCCAAGCTGGGGGCAGTGGCCATGAATTTGTGCTTTGCTCTGCAGATAGACAATGTTTCAGATATAGGAACCTATCTGAAATGCTAAGTGGCTGGGCAGCTCAGCAAACCCATCAAAAAGACTGCCCCAACAGGGTAGTGCCCGCTGTGGGACAGATGGGAAGTGGAGTTTGGCTCCACATATCCAGGAGCTGCTGTGCACGGCAGCAGGTCGGAGCTGTGCGTGGGGACGTTGCTGTGCCATCACTGTGGGGACACTGCTGTGCGGTCACTGCAGGCATCCCGCGAGCCCTGACGTGTCTCAAGCTGCACTGCAGGCCATTAGGAGCCATTAATCCGGCCCTCCGGCAAAGCGGTGCACTTAAGCAATCACCTCAAACAAAACCATTTTTATGTTCACTTTCTGTGATGTGATTTGTGAAAATTGTGTATGGGGGTTTGCTTCCAACACGCTGCTGCTGTTATCTAAAAACATATTTGGATGGGATATTGCAGAGCTTGCTCAAATTTACTTGAAGTACTGGGCTGATATTTTACTGCCTGACTTGGATAAAATGACAGGCAGAAATGTTGATAAGATTAAAAATTCCCTCTGCAATGCAGGTCCCTTTGATGTTTTAGCTAGCTCTGTAATGAAATAAAACAATTTCTACAGTATTTGTTTTCATTTCTCTGAATAAACAGGAGAAGTTCAGCAGAATTAATTCCCTAAATTGCACTTTCAGAGTACATATTAATCTGCAGAGGTAATATTTCAAGAAGTCTGTAAGTAAAATATGTAGTCTATTAGTATCATCACCAGGAAAAGATTACTGCAGGGAAGATCTCCGAACTATTTTGTTCAGCCCTTTTTTTTTTTTTTTTTTTTTTTTTTTTTTTTTTTTTTTTTTTGTGGAAAGTATTTCTACTGGGGTATGTCAAAATCACAGAGAACACACTCTTTCTTAATTCTGTGGTTTTGTACATTTTCCTCTTTGCTGCTGTGCAGAATGGGATATTTGGGTATCTAGGCAGGAGATCTGAATTTCCACTTGAATCCCTGTCAGGTGGAGTCACCAGCTGCTCTGACGGAACCAGCAACAGGGACAGCCTGAGGTTTGACGATGAAGTCCCTTACAGTGGGCCCTTCTGTGGCCGAGCCAAAGTGCACACCGACTTCACGCCAAGCCCCTATGACACCGACTCCCTGAAAATTAAGGTAAGACAACTATCAGGACTTCTTTTCCAGTAAGCACACCAGAGGGGGTATTTCTGCATGTGAAAAAAAGAAGTGTTCACTACAGCATTTTTAACTGGTAAGGACGTGTACTTTTCAAGCAACACCGATCTGTTTTAGGAATATTTCTGGAAGAAAATATTGTTCAGACAGTGCCACCAAGCTGCTATCTGCAAAAGGCTCTTAGGTCATGGGCTCCATGTAGTAGGTATCTCACCATAGTGTACCATGCAGTTTTCTTCAGAATAAAACACAAGTGGCTTACTACCCCTGCAACGTCTGGAGTGAGAACAACATGGGTCTCATAAAGGAAAAGCCATTTCTTTAAGCCTCTCTATCAGCATACATTTAAAATATTCCTCTATTCCTGACATCATGACAGGGATGTCTGGGCTGTGTCAGCGAGGAAAAGGAACTCTTGAGTGCCCGATTAAACCATGCTAAAAAAGCCAAGTCATTTTCTTCTCCCTCCATGTGTGGGTATTGGTAATATCACTGCCTGTTTCTTACAAAAATATTGAACTAGTGCAGAAATGGCAAACTTCTCTTAGATCATAAGTTCATTCCTAAGTCACTCAGATGGTGTCTTTAAAAATTATGAAATAATATACTGAGGACTGTTATCCCCTAAGAATATCTCACAAAATTTCTGTACCCTAAATCTGAATTCAAACTGCATCTGTAACTTGGCTTGAAGCCATTGCCTAATCCTGATTTGCATCCACATCTAAATGTCTTGAGCTCTCCATAAGTGCAAAGAATATGTGTGCTTATAAAGCTTTAAGAAATGTTTTAGTTTCCATTTAAAACATTTTCATAGCTCTAAGCTTCATAGTCTAACAGAGTCAAGCAATTCAACACTGAATTTCATACTTGGATTTGCACCAAAGTAGGGTGACAGCTTTACTTACTTGCAATTTCTTGACCAGAAAAGATTTGGAAGTTTTGGAGACAGTAAGAGATATTGTAACAAAAATGAGTCCGAATTTTAAGTTTGTAGCAGAATGCCAAATGAAATGTTTACATGGAGATTTGTTATACAACTCAAAGACTTTTCTTTTAATACTTACCTTCAGTAGAGAAAAAAAAGATACCATTATTTTATCATAATCTTATCATAGCATTAAGGTGTAGATTACATACATAATTCCTGCCCAGAAAAGGAGGGGATGCTCCTGTTATGGGAGCAAATTGTGTAGGAAGTGTAATTTTTATTTCTTTGCTACCTGAATAACTGGTGTGTGAGCTAAGATTTTGATTCCCACAACTCAACTGTGAAAAATTCTGCTTGAAGTTGCTGTGTTCTCACTCTTTCTGGCACTCATCTTTCTTCGAGTGCATTCAAAAGTGTGGAACACTAGCCTAATTTGTCACCCCTTTGGGAAAAGGAGAGCAGAAAGGTATTAAGGAAGTTAAATGTCCTTTAGTGCCTTTCAATATTATAGAACAATGTTTCTTCCTGTAAAATGTATAAACTTCACCTTTCGCATAGCTCAGCATCAGTCTTCGGAGATCCTTTCGGATGCTGTATCATAAGATTATTGTGTAAGTGGTTTTGGGCGAAGGATCAGCTGAGAGCCTATATAAAACATGTATTTGGAAAATATTCGGCATGCTCTTGTTTTTTTCAACAAAGCTATTCCTGCTATCCATGGCAATAGTTGCTTTCGCGTTATAACCTTTTCTTCTTTCAAGGACCAAGAAGGGCATACAAGTAGTGGAAAGTGCTGTTCATCCTCACCTCTCCTTTGCAAAATTTGAAGAAGTAACACCATTACGTGTAATTCCACTTGCTGGGATATTATAAAAGCAGAAGACCTTGATCAGGGTTATTTTTAAAAGTTACTTTGCTCTGGCTAGCTATGATTCTGTGCCATCTGTGCTATTTTTTGCTCCATAAAGGAAAAGTCCCATATCACAAACCAGATGTATAAGTAGTGGTGTTCTTTTCCCTTGTTCTAGAAAGGAGATATTATAGACATCATCTGCAAAACTCCCATGGGCATCTGGACAGGCATGCTGAACAACAAAGTAGGAAACTTTAAGTTCATTTATGTGGATATTATTTTGGAAGAGGAAACTGCACCCAGAAAGCTAAAGCCGCACAGAGGAAGCAAAAGGACCAAGCCTAAAACTTTACAAGAACTCCTGGAACATGTCCATCTGCAGGTCAGCAAACATGTTTCCCGGTCGTAGATGAAGTATTTGATTTGAGTGCACTTGGGCTTGGATGTAATATACAGACACAACTAGAAAGGCAGGTTTCAGCAGTTTTGAAGTCAGTAAAGTAAAGAGGCTTCATTTCTGTCTTCTATCTTATGTGAGTGGTCTGTGTAACTGCATTTTTCCACATGATTTGGTTAGGCTAAAAGAGTCGATGCAAAGAGGCACTCAGTTGAGGAGTGGTGACTTGTCAAGCCACCATAACCTGAACATGACTGTGTGCCTAAGGTTAGGAGGTGTGTGAATAAATGGAAATCTCAGTGTGACTTCATTGCCAGCATTGCAATTCTTCCTTTTTTTTTCTTTTCCTAGTTTTTGTAATCTTTAGGGAGGAATAGTCTTTATTCACGACAATTGTGTTGTACCTCTCTCCCTTGCTGGAATCCTAGTTCTTCACTGGGCTTCAAAGCATTTTTATATCATGATTTACAAGTAGCATTTGTAACTAATGTTTATTGCTTTTTTGCTGAGATGAACACTCCTTTTCCTGGATTCCTCATACCGCATCAATACACAGCTAAAGGAGGACCGTGTGTAGTTGAGCACAGCTGAGGGCTCTCTCAGCTTCTCATTCTCTCATGTACCCAAGGACTCCTTCTTTGCAAAGACAGAGCAGACCTTGTTTCAAAGGCCCTCCAGGACCCTAATGGAAAGTAGTCTATGGGGTGGCCCCAGGAATGTCCCAGAGCTGAGCAGATTATATTATTTACAGCAGAGCTCTGTCCTAATCCAATTTGCTGCCAGACTCTGGGTTGAAGCCTTGACCACAAGGGATGGCCAACTGGACTCCAGGGCATCTCTGCCTCTGTCCTTTTCTTCTCTCAGGCTCTGTTTTTATGCCAAAAGCAGATCAGTCAGACTGGAGAATGGGACCCATCCTTCTTAACCTGACAAAAAAAAAAAAAAAAAAAAAGAAATAGAATTTGCATTTATTCCTTTACTAAACATAGTGCTTGTTTATAAGAGGATTTACTTTTTTCTTTTTGTAGGATTATGCCTCAACCCTCTTGCTAAATGGCTACGAAATTCTAGAGGACTTAAAGGATCTAAAAGAGAGCCATTTGATTGAATTAAATATTTCAAACCCAGAAGACAGGGCGAGATTATTATCAGCAATTGAAAATCTACAGGACTATGACAGTAAGTGTTTAAGCTTAAAAGAGCACATTTTGATTGAAGAAACATGTTTAAAGAAATAGTGATTCCTCCATTGATCTCGTAAATGATTCTTTTATATATGAAATGGGGAGTTAGGTGGTTTTCTGATGTTTTTAGATGAATAACTGTATATCTCTTCTAGCTATGTATAAAATTACTGTGCTAGTTACACCTGAATGCTTTCAAGTTTCCCATTTATAGATCTTAAACTACAGGCAAACAGCAACTAAGCATTATTATCTTCTATTTATGGTTGGGTAATGGACACTCAGAGTGGTTGAGTGGCTTGCCAGAAGTCGCAAGGTCTGTGGCACAGCAGATAATCAAACATCTCAAACTCTGTGCTAGCATATCAACCAAAATAGAGCCATCTTCAGAAAGTGCAATGAAGATTTTTCTTTATTTTTGTGAAATTATGTTTGCAGAAGAATAGTCTTCCATCTCGCACATGATCCCACGCTAAACACCTAGCCAAATCAGTGTCACTTGCAGGAAGGGGTTGAAAAACAGAAAACTAAACAGAGAAAAAAAAGACTGTAGCTTCCTGTGAGCTTCAGAATATTGATCTTTGTGTGTGTGTGTACCTGGATACGTATTGTTCGTCGTTCTTTTCCTCACTTGTTCCTTCCTTTGGGAATGGGACTGCCAGAATACAAAACATGAAATGCTGTTTTCTTGATATTTTCCTGGCATTTCCAGCTTAGTTTCTAGTTTGAAACTGTTTATGTCAAGTTCCTAGAAATTTCAGCTAAACATCTATATAATTAGATAGTCAAACCAAAATCAGAGAGATATTCCTCTTCATTAGTATTCATGCACAATCATCTCTAGCCTGAGCAGTTGCTTGATCAAAACTATGTCCATTGCAATGCATTTGAAATATAAAAATAGACTAAGAAAAGCAGTGCCTTCCTGGGATATTTTTACATCAGTTCATCTTCAGCTGTCCAGTTTTTCTCTCCTCAATACATAGGTGAATTTCTGTTCCTCAGTTCAACATATGTGTGTACATATACACATGCCTGCATGCATGCATATGCTTGCAATATATAATTTTTTCTGAGGTTCTAAGCATATCTTAGGTTGCATTGGCCATTCACCGTTCACTGCAGATTTTCTCAAATACTCTCTGGGTCTTTGCTGATCATGTTTTTGTGTCCATGTTCGGTCTTTCTGGATCCTATTTCTAGATGCAGTCTTTCCTATTTTCTTAAACAGATACCACAAAATTGGAGAAGCATTTCAATGTTTTTCTTTGCTTCCCACCCCCCACCCCAGATCATTACTTCTTCTTGGTCTATAGCTTTGTTACATGAAGGGCTTGGAGAGACTCCATACAGAAAAAGTGAAAGAAGTAGTGAAAAAGTAAATCTGGGTAAGAAAGAGTTAGATTATCCAAGAATTATGCTGCAGAGATGTAAGTAGGACTCACATGAAAATATACTCGCTTTCTTGCTTTGCCCTTGAATTGAGTTGTCTGTGTGTCTACATCTTCGTGACTAGCCTTGCTGTACTTCCTGGACATTTTGTGGTATTTGTTATTCTATACTAATATTTAACATGAAAAAATTTAATAGAAAATGCTACATGATAGTTCTTGCAGAGTTTTGCATCAACTTGAAGAACAAGACCAAAACATAGTGTTTTTTAACAGCCCATGCAAGAGTCAAACTATTCTGAGATGGCATAGCTGTGCTTTACTATTTATGCTTCTTGTGTAATGAAAAGTAGAGCAAGCATCCTAAGTTGACCCCACGAAGAATTTTTTTTAGAATGGCTTGATCACTTAATATTCTACATATTCCTGTGCAAGCAGCAAGCCTGAAAAGTATACATGTCCTGTATACTGAACAAGTTTATTCAATTATCCAAATAGTTCTTTTCCTGATTGATAGAATGGGATAAAGCCACTTTCCTCAAGGCAGAATGGTATTCCTGATGATATCTGTGTTAACTGTTTAACAGTTTAAATTCTTCTAATAATTTTAGAAATAATAACATTAAATGTTATAAAATGATCCATACATCAAAATCAGTTCTTAGAAATTATGAGTACTTACAGGGACCAGTATCTAAGACAGATCTTTAGATACAGTCCTAGCTGTATTCAGTCTTTAAAGTGTAATTGAGTTTTAAAATACTCATGTACATTTTAAGGCGATTCACATAAAAAATTTCTTTTTTGGTTTGGGATACTCTTCTGATTCAAGGCTGAATCGAGTCCTTGCCTTATCTAGTTGCCAAAGGTTCATGTTTGTCACATGACTGGTAGTGCAAGAACAGGATTTAACAACCTGCTCTGATATTGAGGACTGAAACTGATAGAAGCCATCTGTTAAGCAGTAATAATGAATGATGGGGAATAAAGATGAWCTCAGGGATAAGCTCAGCATTTGCCTGACCTTGTCCCAATCATTTGACCTCCATGTGCTTCTGTCAATCCAATTGGAAAATTGGGTTGGAAGAGCTGGGTGCCACTGTATAAATAAATTCTGCATCTGAACTGAACTTTCCTAGGTCAATATTCTCCTCCCACCCCAAGTGGGCATGACTCAGTCCAGCATAAATGATTTCTTAATTAAAATTGATTTTCTACATTGCTTAGAAGTAAGCAGCATAATTACCCACAGCTACATGAAGTATTCCACATGTAAGCCAGCGTTCTTCCAGGTAAAAGCTCATCCGTTTTATAAACGTTGTGGAAAATACACCAATGTCATAGGTCACATTCACTGTTCTAAGCCCATCTTTCTCATGAACCTGGAACAGTCCTGCTTTTTTTGCATTATCTTCATATTTCTGTAAAGCATTTGTGTCCATTCCCTGGAAAGGTGATGGAGTGGTTCATCCTAGAGAGAATCTCCAGGCATATGGAGGAGAAGAAGCTGCTGAGGAGCAGTCAGCATGGATTCACCAAGGGGAAGTCATGTCTGACGAACCTCATAGCCTTCTATGATGGGGTGACAGGCTGGCTGGACGAGGGGAGAGCCGTGGATGTTGTCTACCTTGACTTCAGCAAGGCTTTTGACACCATCTCCCATAACATCCTCATACGGAAGCTCCGGGATAGTGGACTAGACGAGTGCACGGTGCGGTGGATGGAGGGCTGGCTGGATGGCAGAGCTCAGAGGGTGGTCATAAATGGGGCTGAGTCCAGTTGGARGCCTGTGGCCAGTGGTGTCCCCCAGGGGTCAGTACTGGGCCTGGTGCTGTTCAACTTGTTTATCAATGACCTGGACGAGGGCACGGAATGCACCCTTGGCAAGTTTGCAGATGACACCAAGCTGGGTGGAGTGGCCGACACCCCGGAGGGCTGTGCTGTTATCCAGAGGGACCTGGACAGGCTGGAGAGTTGGGCAGAGAGGAACCTCATGAGGTTCAATAAGGACAAGTGCAGGGTCCTGCACCTGGGGAGGAATAASYCCAGGCAKCAGTACAGATTAGGGGTSGACCTGCTGGAAAGCACCTCCACGGAGARGGACCTGGGAGTCCTGGTTGACACTAAGTTAACCATGAGTGAGCAGTGTGCCCTCGTGGCCAAGAAGGCCAATGGGATCCTGGCCTGCATCAGGAGGAGTGTTGCCAGCAGGTCAAGGGAGGTGATTCTGCCCCTCTGCTCAGGTCTGGTGAGGCCGCACCTGGAGTACTGTGTTCAGTTCTGGGCACCCCAGTATAGGAGGGACGTGGAGCTTCTTGAGAGGGTCCAGAGAAGGGCAACCAGGATGATTAAGGGAATGGAACATCTCTCGTATGAAGAGAGACTGAGTGAGCTGGGCCTGTTTTCTCTGGAGAAGAGACGGCTCAGAGGGGATATGATTAATATGTATAAGTTCAGGAAGGGAAAATGCAGGGAGGAAGGGGACARGCTGTTTTCACTGGTGGCCAGCGATAGGACGAGGGGTAATGGCCACAAGCTGGAGCACAGGAAGTTCCGTCTCCAGGTGAGGAGCAACTTCTTTACTGTGAGGGTGACAGAGCAGTGGAACAGGCTGCCCAGGGAGGTTGTGGAGTCTCCTACTCTGGAGGTCTTCAAAACCCGCCTGGATGCCTCCCTGTGCCACATGCTGTAGGTGTGCCTGCTTGAGCAGGAAGGTTGGACTAGATGATCTGTAGAGGTCCCTTCCAACCTTAAATATTCTGTGAATCTGTGAATTCTGTGAATCTGTGAATCTGTGTGATTCATGAACAGAATATAAGGTACTGTCCAGAGTTTTACTATTTTGCTATACATTTTACTATAAGAGTAATAAAACACGATTTAATATTTTATTTTCTTAATGTGAAATCTGCCACTGTAAAATGTCCAGGTGTTTTTACTGGTCTTTTCTTCTCTTTTCTTGGATTTTTCTTGACATTTATTATATGTTATGCTGAGTTATTTCTCTATACTGTATACTTGAAATTATAGAAATCATGTTGCAGGAAAAAAATGATTATTGAGTTTTCTCACACACACACAAAAAAAAAAAAAAAGAAAAAAGAAAAAAGAAAAGACAGCAATAGTCTCCAAAGCTGGTCAAAATGTAGGATTTCTGGGAATTAGGTTGGGAAGTTTTTTTGCATTTTGCATATGGCTTAAACCTGAAAGAGTTTGAAGATAAAACATTTTACCATCTCATGCCCATAATTAAAAACTAAGTTGTATTTGGAAATGATACCACAAAGTGTTTTTTAAACATATTTTTCTTCAAGGGACAGCACTGTACTTTTTACTCTTGGGAAATGTGAGGTTCAGTTTTATCCCCTTCAAGTATCTGGGGAGGCACATCATGTTAAAACAAGAAGATTTTGTAACTTCTTTTGTTTCAGAGGTTTAGTTGCTGTAAGTTGATCAGATCTACATTTTTTGGCACAGAATGAGTGGGTTCAATGAATTCATGACTTGGGAGGAAAAGAAAAAAAAAAGTTCTTTTTTGGAAAGTATTTCTTAATAGCCTTCCATTCTTCTCCCAGATGGCTTCTAGACAGGAGATGAATGTCTGTGCTTTTCTAGCATGCTATTTTTAAAGTGAAGCTTTTGCTGGAAAGTTAATGAATACAGTAATAAAAGAAGTTTGTAAGTTCTTTCTTGGCTGCTTCCTGCGACAGACGTGTGTGTGTGCATGTGTGTGCTCACGCACATGTGCAAAATAGACTCGGTTCTCTTCTCACTTATGTGATACAAGTCAAGAGGTTAACTTATGAAGTCTGGGGGTTTACATTATTCTGAAACTTTTGAAAAACAGTGAAATAAGAATTCACTGCGTATTATGTATACAGTTGACTATACAGAAAAAAAAGTGCATAGTGTAATCTTTGAGATAATCCTTCTACCCCTATTCCCAAATCCATTCTGTCCTTTAGCGTGCATTTCATATCTGACTAAGAGTCAGATCCTAAATCCCCACCGCTGGTAACACAGACTTTTTTTATTTACTACACTTGTTCAGCTGGACAGCAGATAGCTGTTGGGATACAGCTTTGGGTTTTAATTGCGTTCCTTATGCAAGGACCTTGCAGTAACTGCAAATTAACATACCYCTCTACACTGTTCAGTCCTAGTAAATAAGTGCAGTTGCACTAACACCATGTCAAAGTCAAACGGCAATCAAAAACTACTCCCTTCCTCACCTGTGGTAGTTGCAGTTCATTGATCTGCAAGTAATAGTTCAGATTTCTCTAGGATCCTACAACAAATATCCCTTTTCTGAAAGATATATACCTAGTAGGAAAGAGTGGTACTAATAAACAAAATCTTCCTGGCTTGAGTATTAGCATTTCTCACCTTATTTTCAGGCATGTCTGTTTTCTTCCTGGTTTTAGAGATAAAGGAGCTTCTCACCTCTCTCAACCATGGAGCTCCTCTCATATCAGTTCAGTATCCTTAAGTTTGTGATCTGCTCTGAGAGCTGCAGAATCTTTGCTACTGGGACAAGATGCCCCCCTGAAGTATATGTGACTGCTGCTACTGAAATCATAAGAAGGTGTGCAGCTGATCTCAGCGAGCTCCCCTTTTTTATTTATTRTTTGCATGTCTGTAAATATGCACAAAAGACAGACTCATTTGATTCCCTAAATTACTGCCTTTGTCTACAGAGCCAGTTCAAGTTTCTCTGCTTCTTTATCAAGAAGGGGCATCATTTCCTGCTTTAAAAACATTCTTTATGGGGTTTTGTTTCATTTCAATGGATAGACAGGCTGACTGTCCACATCAACATGTATCCATGTTGATACATGGCTTTCATATGTACTTAGGAGCCCTAACATCAGACTCGAAGACACGTTTTTTCTGGGCCTTCTCTTACACTGGTCAGTATGACACAAAAGCACCTCTCAGGAAAGCACAGAAATGGCTCAGCACATACAACCTCCCAGTCCTGTTTGCCATCTGAGATGTGGCAAAACTCACAGGGCACAACCAAGCATGTCTCAGTGCTATTTCTTTCTTTTTTTGACAATAACTAAGCCTTCTGCCACTCCTTTGGTTCAAATCAACATAACGGCACCAGTGTTGCTGTGACCTTAGTATGTTCTCTAGCAGAACTGCATTAAGCCTGAGCTTAAAGTGCTCTCTTAATCAAGAGTTTACACTGATTAAAGAAAAATGGAGAAGAAAAAAGAGATCCCTCCCCTCATGTTCCATAACACATCTATGACATTGCACACACACACAAAGAAAAAAGTTAATTGCCAAGATCTAAGCAATGAGGAAAATGCACATGTATCACACAGCTATTGCCAAGGCTAAAAGCCTAACTTTTTTCTCCTTTTTTTCAGTACTTTGAATATAATCCTACAGTGTAGTATTAGAATATATGTGTCAAAATGATGCATATCTTGGACTCTTCTGGCCATATCGTAGACAGCAGTGACTGAAAGCTATTTATCTTCTATGAAACTGCTTTACTATAGAAAAATGATAGAGCTTCCATTTGTTGATAAGATAGTGATTTCTGATGATTCCGCAACATCTAATGGCAGTTTAATTTTATCAATTTCTGTCTCCTGTGAATTGTATCTTTCTTCTGCTTAAGCTCAAAGATTACACCAGCAAATTTACCTCTCCTAAAGTGGAACTTGAACATGTATTTTTAAATGAAGGAATTAAGAAGAATTGAATGTAAAAGCCAAAAGCTAAAAAAGGCATAGTTTCTGTTTCTGTGAAGTAACAGTCAAAGCTCTATGTTACACATTTTTAAAACTCAGCATCCTGTTCAGGTGGTTTAGTAGTTACTGCAGGTTTGCTTTTAAAAGAAAAAAAAAAGTTTGCTTTCTGGCTTTTCTTCTTGAACATGTGTTGTTCTCAACTTCTGCTCTGCTCACAGTTTCACTACAGTGAAAAAGCTTTATATTCTATTTTYGTTTTCTCAAGAATCTGAAGATTTTTGTTTTAAAATTTTCATGTATTTCTTTTCACATTTCCATATGTTTTCATTATAGAATTTATTTTTCTAGTGGATCTTAAATATTTCTGTTATTATATGAAGTCATATGCTGCCTGAGTTCAAAGCTCTGCTGATTATCACTTACAAGTTAAATTACTGGAGACCTGTAGTAGCTCTGCTACAAAGATCTGCACAAAGATATCCTCCTTCTAGAATGTTAAAGATAGTTTTGTCTGTAGCTACTAAATATCAGAGAATATTTAAAAATAGCCCATGTATCTGAAGATTTCCTTATTGAAATTTTAAAAAAATCTCAGTCCCTGGCTTGTTTGCATCTTTAACATTGAAATATAGGGTGGGGGAAGGCATTGCTATGAAAGAAGCAATGCTTTTCACATAGGAACTACTTGGATTATCACAACCAGTTTTAGGGCTGTAATATATTGACCAAAATCGGCTTTTTTTTTTTTTTTAAATCCACTAGTTACTTGCTATTCTTTCCCACTGAAAGATAAATAAAGTGGACGGAGATTCCTCTTTGACCTTGAGAATGTAAACAGGATTAACACTTTTTAGGTCACTGCTTGACAGGAGAGCAGATGATTGCAGAGAAGCTGATAAAAGCACTAGCAGGCAGTATTACGGCTGATGGGGAGATTAGGGGGAGGAAGTAGGAGCCCACACGCCCCGGCAAGGGAGACGTTCACAGAGAGCTCGCGGGGAGTGGGCAGACGCCGGGCATCGTGGCGCTGCCAGGATGGGTGCTAGGAGCTCAGGAGAGAGTTTGRACGAGGCTTTACTTAGGCATCTGCTGTTATTTGTGCTAAACTCCTGCTGCTGCTACTAATAGCAGCAGTAATGCCTTCGCTGGTGTAATTCCTTTGGTAATTCCTTTCCGATGGCAATCAGAAATCGATTTGACCCCTTCACGATCAAATATTTTCCCTGCAAGGAGAGATAACATTTGACATGGCAAACTGCGTTCTGTAAAGTGAGAGGGGATCAAACAGTTGCAGCAATCAATTAAATCTGCTGAAAGGTGTACTTCTTCATGTAAGTGCTATTAACCATGAGTTTGTCTGGGAACAAGGTGGGTCCTCTCTTCCTTAGAAAACATTTAAAGTAGTCCTAGATCTCCTTCTGAATACATAAGGCTATGCCTGTAACATCTGGCTTAATGCAGAAAGCATTGAGTTGAGACCTTGGATTCTTTTCTTCAAAAATCAGATTAGTTTACTAAGCTTAATTAGTTAATTCAAAGTTTGAAAATAACAAATAGTACTAATCAATCCAAGAAAATCTACAAGACTTCCAGGAGGACCTAAGTATGTTTTTAATGTTTCTAATTTAAAAATGTTTCTAAATATATCAAAATGCTCTGAAATGTGTATTGAAATTCCATTTACAAAGTGAAAAAGATCCTGAGTATCCCATTCACTGGAATCACATTCATTCAATGGAATCATATTTCAGTATTTTCATTTCAGTATTTTCAGAATAAAACTTTTGAGGTTGTTGTTTCTAAATTCTTTCTAGTTTTAAAATATAACGTTAGTAGAAACAAATCCAAATTAAAAATCTTTCCAATGTTGCCAAAGTCACAGTTTACAACAGCTGCAACAGTTTTTTATAATTTTGGGATTCCACCTGGACCTAAGCTAGACATGAAAATAAAAACCTTTGTGAAGTAGGACTTCCATTCTGTCTCACTGAAGTTGGGGCAATACAAATCAGAGTCAAAAATGAAGATCTGCATCTCACCGTTTTACAATGGATTAAAAATATAAATGAAATAAAAGAACATTAAAAAGGTACCTTTTTTCTGAAAGATTAAAGTCTTTTTTCTGAGAGACCTGTTCCTCAGCCTTTGTTTGGAAAGSAAGCCAAAGTTTAAAGTAAAAATACAGTTAGAAGAGACCGTGAGAAAAAGAGAACGAATGAATAGAAAAAAAATTATATTTTATAGCTAATTTTCTGAAAAAAGTTTTTGTGAGGAAATAGCATGTATTTCATGGCCAAAAAAATAGAAAATGAACTTCATCTAAAAGATATATCGATTCATGATACATAGGTGTGCCCCATCAACAAGATACAAGGTTACTGAATGGTTTTGAGAGGTCTGTTGATACCTCTAAGCTGTAGATTTTATGAGTTTGAACAGTTTGGTCATGTAACATGCAAAACAAGGAGAAATCATTAGCAAAAGAATTTGTGCGGAGGGGTTGTCAAAGGTATAGCAGGAATTCGGCAGCTAGTTTTATTTTTATTTTGGAAAGTCTCCTTTTTGGATATCTAATTTAGAAAGTTTAATTCAGTGAGTAGCTCCCACCGAAAAGTCAAGTGCTTTAGGAAACCCAATTACTTCATTCTGAGGACTTTAGAGGTTGCAGTGCATGTAAAATAGTTGGGGGTACATTCAAAAGACACATCATATCTAATGGCTTTGGGACACTGCGAAGTGTTGCACCCATTCATACTCTAAAGGCCTTCACTGGATGAGGCCAAAGTCTTAGCCATTCATCTCTGAGCAAGACAACACAGGATTAGAGCTAGCCTGAGCAGGAACTCAGATGCCATTATTCTCATGTAACAATATTTTAAATTCTTTAATGCTGAGGTTTCTGTTTCTGATGGATAAAGTTAATGATCTAGTCATGAGTATATTACCAGTTTTGTTTCTACAGCTCTTCAAGATCAGCTGCCTTGTTATCTCAAGATCTTTCTATGAGTATTTGTTTAGACATTTCTTTCTCTTCTTTTTCCTTATAGCTGAACAACAGCAAGAAAGCGAAGGTGGTCAAGACTCCCAGAGCTTAAGCCCTCAGCACAGCTTTGACAAATCACAATTAAATGACTGTCCAAGAGATTCTGGCTGTTACATCTCATCAGAAAATTCAGATAATGGTAAAGAAGAAGTAGATCCAGAAGCCCTGTCTGACATGGTACAGGCAGTGGAGATCACTGAGTGAAAGTGATCCCATCCTGGTGCTTTTCTGCAGATTTTCAGAACGGACAATCAGATAAGTTAATGTTCTGGTGTGACAACACAGAAGCAGTGCACAAAATAGTTTCAGCAGCAAAAATCTGCTTCCCTCTGAAGTATGATGCTCTACAGTGTTTAAAATGTGGACATTTGATAGCTAAATCTTTGTTGACAATAAGAATATCTCACGTGTTTCTTTTTAATGAATTCACAGACATTTGACTGCAAACTTTTTTTATCTGTATATTTATATTTGTACAGCAAATGCATTTTCTATAATGATGGAGAATTGTTTTAGGTGGTAGGGGTATGTAATCAGGACACGTTCACTTCTGAACCAGTCTAAAATGTTGTAAATATTGTATATCATCATTATTTTAAACAAGATAAATCACACTCTCTTTATTTTCAGATGAGTTTCACTGGTATTTGTACAGAACGTATTTTCATTAATATCATTAATTAAGAGGTGGATACATTCCTGTCCTCCTTTGGAAAGTACCAAGCTAATATCATTAATATTAAAGCTGTTTCATAACTTTCTTCTCCAAAATGGACTCTAAAGCAGACAGTCTTCTGCACTTTGTCCTAAAGGTATAAAAGAACTTRAGCATAAATGCTGAGTATTCAGTATCTTTTAGGAGTACTCAGCCATCTGRCTTTCTTATACACTGGCAATTTCTGTACTGTTATTTTCACCACTATTCTCATATTTTCCRAACATTGTAAAAATAATGCAAGCTTGGAGCAAAAGACCAGTATTAATGCTGTGCTTTTATGATTATCTTTTGTGAAGCTCTTGCCTTTCGTGTGTCACGTCAGATTTGTTAATAGAAATACTTGTTTGTGAAAAAATCTCAGAAGCTAATAAGGTTATTATACATTATTGTCTTTCATATGAGATTTAATTGTCATTTCTCAGCACATTTTGCACTGGAATGCACAATGTAACTACCTGTTTTCTTTTAAAGTACTTCTTTTGAAAATAAACAGAATCATGTGTTTGAGCCCTTTAAAGATTAGTTGATTTTTAATGTGGTCATTACATTTCACAGACCTCTCCGTTCAAACATTAACATGGTAAATGGCAAATGCATTGAACATTTTTATCAGACATAATCATCTGTGTATCAAATCAATATAGAAGGTTTCTGTTCACTAATTAGTCACACTGTTTTCATAATTTAAGGCATTTTGTATTCATGTTAAATAATTTCCACATATTACTAACAACTTAAATCATTTTCAGAATGGCCCAAACATGGAAAGTTCCACCCAAAAAAAGKATTTCTGAAGAAGATATAAACAAGGGAAAACTTCTATCTCTTTTTTTCTTTCATTTGGATAGAAATGCTTTGTATAGTTTTCATGACACCTCACATTGCTTTTATCAAAATCTTAATATGCTTTGAAAAATATAATATGAAAGTAGCAATTATAAAAAATTACATGCACTACATTTCCAAGTTTTTGATTAAAAAATAATATACTTAGGTTAGGAAAATAACCATAGGAGATGCTGAGATTTGTTTCTGTTTTTAACTTCTTACCTTATAAACTTCAATCYGCAACAATCATAAGCACTTTAACAGTAATGACCCCATATTGCCAGGTGTGCTGGTGATGCAGGGTCAGAATTTAATCCTGAAGGAATGAAGTACATGGAAACTTTTATTAAGAAGTTATGCTTGTTTCTTACTGCATTCCTAAGTAATTCCTAAGTAATGTGTCCTCACACATAGGGCTGATTTTAAGTAGTATGACTCTAGTAAATTTTTCAGAAATAATGATTTGTATCATCTCATTCTAGAGAATGACTAAAATCTGCTTGAATTCCTCCAAGACTGGAGGTTTTTTTTGGCTTTTGCAATAGAGGTGCTTACTCGTCAGGTTACTTCTGTCTGTGAAAGTGCTGAACCTGGACAAATATGTTGAGAATTTAAATATGATTATGACTGTCAAGCAACAGTTAACTGTGTCAGGGCCTAACAACYACAGGGACCAGAGGTATGCTGTGATACAAGTACACTAAGAAATGTTTATTTACATAGATTTAGGAATGTAAATATGTCTCCTTAACTACTTGTGGTCAGGCAGTCATGGCTGACTTTTTGAGTGGATTAAAATGCCCAACTGCTATACACTCTTTTGCAAGAACTAAACTTGCATAAACTTGGATGGATGGCCTTATATAAACATGTAAAGTTAATTAATCGGTAACTATGGCCATGAGCTGTGGTTTACCCAGTTCTGCCTTTAATTGATAAGGCTTAGTCCAAAGGGTTTTTCGTTTAGAAAAAATGTGTCAACTGAAARCTTGTTCAAAACACTTCTAACTTCCTGTGAAGGCAGCACAGATTATATCTCAAACTGAGAAACTTCCGCTCTCTCAAGCTATTCTGAGAAAAAGAATGAGGAAATTTTGTACCACAAAGAGTAGAAATGCAAGTTTCCTACAAGAAGCATGCAGGAGCATCTTTCATCTCACAGTGGTCTTGCTAACTGGGCTGATCGTGGATTAAACTGTTTGTCTCTGCATAAACAGTTCTCTGCCTGGTTTTAGGGTTGGTTAATCTGAATGGTAGGCTTTTACCTCTTATTAAGCAATTTTATAGCAATTATTACGCATTTACAGGAAGTCTGTTGGAGAACTATCTGTAATGAAGCTAAAAAGGTCCAAGAGAAATGAGTAGCAGATGTGTTTTTCCTCCCTATTACTTGTTGCAAGGTGCCATGTCCCTTCTCATTTTTCATTACCTTCCTCTATAAGGGTGGTGGTGGGCCATAAGCTTTGCAATTCTCCGACTGGGAGATAACTGCAACCTTACATTTCCCTGTGGTTACAAGGCATTAAAAAAGGCCCCAAACCACACGGTAGAGGCTAGGCTAACATAAGTACTGCTGCTGAAGCCAGCGGTGGTGTTGCTGGGCTTTGGCTGGTGGGGATTTCCCCGCGCCGCTGAGGGCCGGTGCAGATGCACGTGCTTCCCTCTGTGCACCTGCGGTGCTGGGCTCCCCGCGAGCACGTGTGCTGCCACGGTGCTTGGGGGAAGGCCGCTAACTCAGCAGGACTTGCCCAAAGGGACCCTCAGGAAAGCTCAGGTGGCGGTGGGAGTCCTCAGTTTAGTGGAGGGCACMTCAATGAAAGGGTAGTATCAGAGTCAGGAGCAGCACATCACGCTGCAGCCATGTTATTCTCATGGGCTAGCCTGCACACTTCAAAAATTTGTGTGCTGTTCTTCAGGTTTTGTCARAAAGCTTCAGAAATTCAGTGCATATAAACGCATTGGCACAGAGGTTAGAAACAGCAGGGTTCAATATTCCTTCTGCTTTGGTATGGATGAGAGCATGAAGTATAAGGTAGGACATAGGAATGCATGTGGAAGAGATGGAGGAGGTATTTCTCTGCCTTTATCCATTTTTCCCTTTTTTCCCCCTCTTTAAACACTGCTAGCAACACACAAAGGAAAAAAAGTTTTAAAAAAAAAAAAAAAAAAGAGAGAGGAAATCTTGAAAACTTCATGGATATATTCTTGCTCAGTCATACGGTGGAGCAAAGAAGGCCAGGAACTGTGAAATGATTAAGGCTGTTCTCAGGCTTGAAATTAGCTGAAATGCAGTTGAAATTAGGTGAAATATAAGATGATATAAATCATCCTGGATTGCAATTCAGCACCTTCCTCTCTCCATGTATAAAGCACAGAATAAATGCTTGCATTTTGCTGATGCTCAAGACRGTGGGGAGACAGATTTTAGAAACAAATGAGAGGAGGTTTTATTTAGTGTAATTATTAATGAAAGCAAACACACATAAACATTGATGGCAGCTTTATTGTTAGTTGAACTCTAGCAGAGTCAAATGTAAGCACAATTCATGTACTAATGTGCTAATGCCACTCATGTTTGGCCCATGCTGGGTGTTCACCACCTACTCTTCCTTGCTGCTGGAGCGGGACATGGAGAAAGTGAATGTCCTGGCACATGCTATTGCTGTGTTGTTACAGCCCTGGACATAAAGGCCCAGAATTTGTTTCCAGAGCTCACTTTGACACACTTTGTGATGYTGAGCAAATCATTTTCTAGTACTGTCTTTGTTGTCCATATGCAAAAATGAAATGGGTTTTCAGTGCCCAGAAGTATGTATACTGCATATTGGTTCCGTGCAATTTGTTAGGGAAAAAAATATTGTTCCAACTCACTATCCTCTGTTTGCAGTCCACTGCAATAAGTCTTATTTTCTACACATCCTCCATGCTTCTCTCGTCCTGTGGTCCCCCAGGACTCCCTGTACAAGTCGCTATGCTCAGAGCATCTCACTGTCCCTGTTGCTTGTTACAGCTAATGTGGGACTGTGGAAGATTTCCAATAGCAAAACAGAATTTGCCCTGAGGGACACAAGTTGATGTGACCCCACAGTCTCTGATATACCTTTCACATCAGATAYTGCCATAAATGCTCCTCTAAAGAGGTTGCCTATATTTTTATTCACATAAGAGAAWCACATCATCACTTGAGGGTGCTAAGGACCTCCAGAGGTCTCTAGTCCAACCCCCTTCTCAAAGTAGGTCTAATCAGGTGTGGCTCCTCGAGGAGATCTTCAGTTGAGTCTTGAACCCCCCCCCCTAATGGCTCCACAGCATCTCTGTTCAACCTGTGCCAGTTTTTGACCACCTCTTGTCACCCTCCTACACCTCTTTGCTGCACTCTTAATGCAGTGCACGATGCTGTTGGCCTTCTTTACAAAAAGGGCATTATACTGGGCCATGGTCAACTTAGGGACCCCAGGTGCTTTCAGCAAAGCTRTTTTCAACAAAGCTGCTTCTCAGTGGGTTGGCCTGACAGAGAGCCTGTATTGTTGCATGGAGTTATTGAGCCTCACAGGCTTGACATTCCTGTCAGCCCATTTCTTCAGCCATACAGATGTGCATATCAGACCTCCAGCACTTTGACCCTCCTCCCCAGTTGGGCTATATCTGCAAACCTCCTGAGTGCAGTCTCTCCTGTTGTCCAGATCATCAATGAAACACTGAATGGTAGGGCTGCCAATACTGATCCATAAGGACCTCTCYTAGTTACTAAGCATCAATTGCCCTTTGCACCATTCACACAACCCTTAGAGCGCAGCAGTTCAGGCAGCTTTCCAATTACTTACCATTCAATTACCAGCTCATACCTCACCAATCTGATGAAAAGAATGATGGGACAGAGTGCGAAAGACCTTGTTGACATCAACATATGAGGCTTTCATGATATCCTTCATGCTATCCAAATGAGGGATCCTCATTCTGCGTCAGTTAACCAGTTCTCCGACTTCTACCACTGAGAGACCAGCCTCTCCAATGATAACAAGGCCCAAGCTCACTAACTATGATATTAAAGCTTTTACAGCATAATGCTTGCTCCCAGCTAGTGATCATGATAGTTGCATGATAATTGCATGATAATTGTGGAGAAAAAGGTTGGTGCAGGAAGGACAAAAAAAAAAAAAAAAAAAAAAAAAAAAAAAAAAAAAAAAAA
>NW_020456065.1:2543640-2566928 GCF_003342845.1 Nothoprocta perdicaria | reverse complement strand
ACAACCTGCTCCTTTCCTTAGGAATTAGCTGTTCCATTAAATCAAGGTTGTATAGCTCTTTCTGCCCATAGAAACACAACACACATACAGATCAGTGATGTGTGCATGCAATGGAAGAGGTTTCATAGATTGTTTCAGTGCCTTGGATCATGTTAGCAGCATGGTGTCTCTCCTAAAACTGATTCAGTGGCAGTTTTCCAAGTGGTTCATATGTTGTTATGGATGGCTGACCCTTCTTTTATGTTAATGGGAAATAGTCACATCAGACTTAGCAACATCATGGCAAAAAAAAAATTGTCATTGTCAAAAAATTGCCATGCTGTCTTTCACAGCCTGAAGCTGAGATTTTGGGTTACATTAGCTCTTGAAGTGGTGTGTGAGGCTCTGACCTCTGTCAGCCATATATGTTATACAACTGCTTTTTGCAATGATGCTCTTTGATGAGTTCCAGGARTATGTTACTTAGGATACTATAAGTTATTTCCTTTGGTGTAAGAGTTGTCTATTGATTGTCTATTCACTAGAAGACTAATAGTACTTCCATTTACTCCAGAGYAGGAAAGGCCAAGAAATTTTACTCTGAGCATGTGGTAAAAGGAATGAGTGTAGTAAGACAACTGGCATTGGGGTAAAAACATAACCCTAAAATCTAAAGGGTCATGTCTTGTACATATGATCAACACTAGTCAAGGCAACGAACATGAATTTTAGGAAAAAATGCATATACTCTAGAAGAAGGTATTGACAGAAGTGGGGAGAGGTGATCAGTAAYATGCTGAGGGGATCCTACATGGTGATTTCAACTCTTGTGGCTAGGCAGAATTTGGTCTGGCATGTCTAGCTATCTCTACTATCTGGTGACAGTGAGAGCTCAACAAACCTACCTAAGCCAGAAAGTCATATCCATGTGCTCTTGTCTCTACAAGAGGATCGGAGGGCAAGTGGTGTGTTTTACCAGCTGTCATGCCCTAGCTGCCTGATTTGAGCCTGACCAGTATCCCATCAGGCATATGTTCTCCAGGAAGACCCCATGTGTCCTCGCCTCTGAAGGCCCACGTCCCATGCCAATCGCCTACACTAACGCTCCCCATGCTCATAGGTGCTGTGACGCAGGGCTGTGGGAAACCTTGGATTTTCTCACACAGCTCACATTCAGAGATCCCAGATTTCACTCTGATCCTCCATGGCTCCTTTGTGCCAATGAGAGGCTTACATGAAGCCTTACTCATTATTTTCACTTCAGGGAAGTCATGCATCCATTGTGTTAACTCTTTTTCTTTTTTTTTTCAAAATACCTGTTCCCTTTCCTTAGTCAATGGTATCTAGTCTGTTCATATATGAAAGGACTGTTTTACTGTGTGTCATATATGAGCTCTCTGTGTGGAACTCCAAAGGACTAGCAATGAGGCACAGCTCAGTATTAGGTGATGGGGGCAGGTCAGGAAGATGCATGGGGTAGCTGGTTTTGTCAGACCATGGGTAAGTTGGTTCTCTGCCTTTGGCTACTAGTCACATCCATATTGCCTAAGGAAGAAGTGGGAAGAATTCAATGTGATTCATCCCCAGTTCCTAGCTTCCCTGCAAAAGGAGCCAAACTGTGTGAATTGCACCCAAGTGTTACAAGTCACTGGGGACCTTGGGCTTGAGCATGAACTAGAGCTGCATATACTTAGCTGTCGTGGCAAACATCCTCTGCTGCTTCTACCATTTCAGTTCTCTGAGCACCCTCATCCACACACTAGTGACCTGCTTTGCTTAGATGCCTGGTTCTCAGCGGGTCTCAGCGACTGTTTCTTGTTTTGGTCGGCCAGCATCTGATAGTCCTATAAATCAAGACCCCAGCCTTTTGCCACCTTTCTGCAAGAAGAAGCAAGATACCTGCCAGGTGTGCCTGTGACACGCATTGTATTGCAAATTTCTCTAAAATATTCGCTGTAATATTTGAGAGCAGTCTCCTGCTGGCTATAAAAAAAAAATCCTGCAGGAGAAGCACTTCCTAAGATGCTATCAGCAATAACCTTATATTTTACACGCTGCAAATGTAAAAAGAATGGTAAAAGGAATCCACTCATGTGGAGAAAATATGCTTTATAGAAAAATTAATGCAAGAAAACAGAAGAGCTTACACGCTTTCAGAGAAATCTCTCTGCATATTACCTCACTACTTTACCTCCTCCTAAGTTTGCTCACATCTCCAATAGAAGAGAGGAGCAGCTAGCACCATTCTTTACACCAGCCAGTGAAAATAAAACGTATCTTACCGGATGAATGGTGATTTCTCTTAAAATACTTTTCTGGCAAAAATATACTATAAATAAATACTTATTTACATCCTTTACTGCCTGTCTAGCTACCTAGCTATTTAAAGACAGYGAGAAAGCATCAGAGGAGATAGAAGATTATTAGTGTAACTGATAGCTGCACACCAGTGAATTAATGCTGTGAACATGCCTACAGGACAGTTCTGTTTTATTTTTAGATAAACTGTATTAAAAATCTTTGCTCGTTTTAACTTTGTTAAGCAAAATGTGCTGTGTAACCCAGAAAATACTTCTACTAGGGTTTTGAAGGGGGTGCTTTTTCATTTTGCTTTCATGTAAAGGAAAAAATGGAAGTAGTTTGGTGATTACATTTTCTGGCTATGGCTTCCTTTCATTAAAAATAAAAAAAAAATAAAATTAAAATTAAAATTAAAATTAAAATTAAAAAGGAAAAATTAACTGGATTTGTGTGAATTTATGGGCATAGGCAGAATTTACTCAAGGGATCACAAAACACGACATTTTCAAAAGTGTTAAAAGATTACGACTATACTGGTGAGAGCTTATAGGTGGTTAGTGAAGTTTATGAAAAGAAGGACGATGGCTGAGTGTCCAGAAGAGCAGGACACAGGTAACCAGAAGCCACATTTACTGTGACTTAGGCTTTTAATATAACTCTCTTTACATGTGTAAAACTGCTCTGTCCTGTGCAACAGACAAACCACCTGCATTTCTTGCATAAACTCTTTGTGGTACCGTAATTCAGCTTATTTCTGGAAAAATACCTAAGTATTGCATCACTGGCAGAGAATTTAGATATGATTTGCTAAAAAGTAAACAAATTTGTGTGAGACGTGATGCAACAATATAAGATCCTGGATAACAGGATTAGATACACACTGTTCAGTGCTCCACAATTTCAAAATTGAGTACAGGGGATCATCTAATTAAAACCTATTCAACTGAAAATCCTATTTATCTGAAACAAATGTTTGTCCTATCTATAATATCAACAAACTATTCACATGAGCAGCTAGCAATAAACAACAGAAAGATGCACAATGAATGTCAATTAACACAATTTGCTTTCAAATAAACTTTCAGTTTATGTATATAGCTTTAGTACTGTCCTGCGTATCCATTATAAAGGTCAATTAACCTCAATTGCAGTTAGTCAGCTTGTTTTAAAACAAAATCAGCATAAGATAATTTTTTTTTTCCTCTTAATCAGCATCTCAGCAATTCAGTAGCCTGGGTCTGAAAAATATCTAAATTGGAGGTCTTTGTAAAAATTTAATGTTAAAGAATGTCAAAAAAAAAAAAAAAAAAAAAAAAGAGAGAAAGAGATTGGCTGAAATTGGTTGGATGTCCCTTTGGATGTCCCTTTAAGTGTGGCTGCATAGGCATTTAGGAAAATATTCATTATTCAGCATATAATCGTATGGATTCAGAACAACAAAGGGCTGCAGCATGTGTGTGCCTCAAAGGATGAAAATCTTCCTAGCAAAGCTTTAGATACATATATTAAACCAAACCTTTACTAACAAATCTCTTGAAATGGAAATCCTTACTGTAAATGCCTGCTTGCTTTAAGCACTATCAAAGAGGGTTWTTTTTTCCCCTCCCTTTCCCCTTTGGCTGCAGAATGTCAGCATTTATGGTAAAAGTCAATCAGGTGCTCACTTGTTCTGCTTAATCAGGAAGAAACAGTACCGTGTGACTACTGGAAGCTCTCATCTGGAATTACACAAGCATCACTAACTGAAAGGACCGTCAATGTTGTGGGAAGGGAAGCAAAGGCAAGTGGTTAAACGTCCAGCACATCAGTCTCTGAAAGGGGCRTGCGCACAGCACTTGGAATGAGAATGAATATTTGGGATCACACGCAAGGAAATACAGGTGCCTGAGAGCTGCATAAGCTGCACTGCTGGGCTGAAAGAGGAAGTCTTTAAACTTCCTCTTAAGCAGGAAGTTTGCACAGCTATAAATAATTACGTTATATATACACACAYAGAGAGACAAGTATACTCTCCCTCTCTATAAAATACATTATCCATTAATGATCATTTTACAGAACACGGTAACATGATCCAGTGGCCATTCAGGTCACTGATCACACCAAGCATTTGGTCCAGGCCTTTAAGCGTTGGCAGGTAGTTTACCTCACTTAAAAAAACTGTGGGAAAGAGGAGGGCTGACATCACGAACCACAATTCCGGCCTTACCAGACGCTTCTTGCTTTTTCCGACGCTGATTCAGCCTCTTCCTGATGCTGATGATACCAAAAACTACAGAGGTGTCTTATCTCTTTAGAAAAGAAAAATTTTWAAATTGTATAAACATGTAGGGGGAAAACTACTACTTTCGCAGAGCAGACCATCAAAACTTCATTCACAAAAGGTTAATGGGGCTCTGTGCCTTCCTGAAATTTGGCTTTGCTCTAGAGAGGCAGCACTTGGTGCAGCAAAACATTTTTTCTGACACTATTGCTACTGTGGAATGCCGAAAAAAAATCCCTAAAACTTGAAAATATAATTATACTAGACATAAAATTGTAAAAAAAAAATATAGAGTTATTAGGTTAAATTCACCCATATCCATGAGGTTATTTTAGTTAGTTATAACATTTAGTTATAACAACATTTAGTTTGTAACATTTACTTCATAAAATTTAGTTTATAAAGTTCAGTTATTTGATTATAACATTTAGTTTTTATTGCAGCCTGAGAACTACAAGGTCTTTAAATTACAGTATCCTGATTCATTACTTTCGTTGACTTGGTTGCCTAAACCTTCCAGAACATGTCCTGTACTTACCATTGATTGCTATAGTAAACATCAGACTCCATTACACTTTGTTACTTATTGAATAAAATCAGTAAGAAAGAGCAACTAATCTTCATAYAAACGCAAGAGTCACATCCCTGGCTGACTGGAATGAGCTTTCAAAACTCAGCCACAAATGTGAATACAGCTCATGACTACTGCAGGAGTGAAAAAAAAAATTTTTTTTTTTTGAAATTGCTAAAAGAAACCCTCCTAAATAATAGAAAGTAAAAAAAATGGATCTTGTTCTTTATGGTTTTAACATGAGATAGAAAGAGAAGAGAAGCTTGGCTTGTCTAGCTAACTTTGAATGGTTGATCTATATGGACCAGGGTAGAAATCTTCTATTGATGCCTCAGTTTAATGTACAAAGAGAAAATGTACTGTCTGAGCTGCTGTAGTTCCCTTCAATACAACACCTATAATACTTAACTATCCTTTTGCACTATTTGAAAAACTTTGCAGTGAAACAGTGCTGTATTCCCCCTTYCATCAGAAGTATTTGATAGAGGCAAGCATGCCTCATAAATCATGGTTTGGGGTCTGATAACATTGTAAGAAATGGACCATCTGAGTCAGCCAGCTTGGAGTAAGGTAATACCTCCTACGAGGCATCCTGAACATCATCGGGGTCTTGTGAAACAACATTTTGATTAGCTAAGTGAAAATGAATCACAAGTGCTGGCATACASTTATGCTATCATTTTATTCAAAGAATGATCAATCGGTTGCAGAGTGATGAAACATTAAACAGAAAGATCAATTCAAGACATTATATTCTTACAAGCCTCCTCGATCCTCTCCTCAAGACCAGATAGTTTCCACAAGACTCATCAGACGTGGACGAT
This sequence comes from Nothoprocta perdicaria, assembly GCF_003342845.1. Lineage (NCBI taxonomy): Eukaryota > Metazoa > Chordata > Aves > Tinamiformes > Tinamidae > Nothoprocta > Nothoprocta perdicaria. Next base: position 2,560,993 of record NW_020456065.1, on the reverse strand, counting down.
AATTACAAAGATATGGTAATTGAGGGCACTAAATCAAGCGTGCGAGCTAGATCTGCTGTCACAGCAGGAACTTCTTCAGCGCGGACTGGCAGAGAAGGATTTTCTTCTCCCTCGACTGGCACGGCAGGATCATCATGCAGCCACTGGCACAGTAACAGTTCCATTTTAAATCTACCCTATCTACACCTTGTTGAAGTAATTCAGCTAATTGCACGGATCAGTCTTTGGGGAAATCTTTCACGCTGCTGGTTACGTCCTTGGATGAGTGTGGRAGCAGCCACGCAGCGCAGGGGCACACGCCGCCGCCTCCTCAATCCGGAATCGCTGCTCCGGAGCCAAGAGTCCACTTAAGCACGGAGCAAGCCAGAGGCCCACGAGATCATCTGAGCTTTTCAATGCCATGAATTATCCAAGCAGGACGTGCCATAAGCACAAATGTTCACTGCGGTGCAAAGCGCTATAGATGGGGGAAAGCTAGCCAGATTATGACTTGACAATTTAGAGAGCGCAATATTAATGTTAGTTCATGGAATTTCTGTTTTCAGCTTTAGCACAAAAAGAAAAGAAAGAAGCACCAACTACAATAGAAGCAAAATGCTAAGAAGGCCAGATAAAACATGCACCCAGACAGCTGAGACACGGTTCTTTTACTGGCTGTGCCAATATTGAATTCCACATAAAGTCCTATTTTTTTTACAGAAAAGGTTAACCTTCCACAATTTACTTACTCATGAAATATAAGGTGAACAGAGACACTGATGCAAATGATCCAGTATATTACAAAATGCACTGAGCCAGGAAACATTCAAAGTTCTGTTATAAATTAAGTTTTAAGGTCTGGGATAGCAGACATAGGGCCTGTGCCAAATCCTATTAACTGGAATAGCTGGTTTTAAGAGGAATTCACAGCTTTTGGGACTGGTCTCTAGAAGACAGAGGTGCTTCCTGTCCCATACAGGCTTTAAAAATGGCTTTAAAAATAGGTTAGAGCCTATAAAGTTGTTGCTACTTAAGCATCAAAGTAGGAATGACCAAGTGAAAGTATGTGTTTCAGAAGGGCAGTGGTTTGATCCTGTGCCTTTTTATAAAGAGCATCTCCATCATCTACATGGGTAGGGGAAAGAGATGGGCTGAGATGGCTTTTGTAGTTTTTGATGTAAAAAGGAAAAAAAAAAGGATGCTAGGCTGCAGTGGTTCTTCTTCCCCTGCTGGGCTCAGACAGGGAAGAAGTGCAGTCAAGAGAAGAGAAGAGCTGAGTTTACATGCTGCTGATTTGGACATTAAAGACTTTCCACTTCCCTCTCTGGCCTAAAACAGCACATAAGTTCACAGAGATACACATGCAAACACACACGTTTTATTTTTAACTACTATTCCACTGAGTCAGAGAATTTGAAATGTGATAACACAAGAAGCTTGAAAGCAGAAGCCTGCAAAGAAATCCATCCAAACTTCCTGCTGAGTGGGGAGCTGAGAGACCCGTGGTCGCTGGGTCCTAACTTACGGCTTGATGAACAAAACAGCTCATGCAGGGCAGTAATGTAGCACCAGATCTGTGTGCAGACAGTTTTATTCTCAAGTTCTTGTCTCTCAGGAAGAAACTGGGGTTGAGCAGGAAGCCAACGTGAGGCAGATCAGTACTGATAAAGTACTCCCAAACTATTAAAATATTCACACTTGCATTTCTGGAGGAAGCAAGTCTTCTCAAAGAGGAAATTGCTTAACTCCAGAATCAGGGGTCTTGGGAGATGGGATGAGCATGTACAGCAAAAGTCCATTTCTCAACAGGGCTCTTGGTAATTTAGGATTACATCTGCTGGGAGGAATGGAAAGTTTTTGATAAAGAGTGAGGTGGTCTTTAAAGTCAATTATATTTATTCTTTATATATGAGTAATTTGCCATTTCCTATCTGTCGAGAAATGAAAGGGAAGAAATCAGAAAGATGAAAAAAAAAAAAAAAAGCTTTCATTGGGTAGAAGATGTGACTAGAGATATTTTCTGTGTAGGCAGCACTGAAAACCCTTGGCACTTTAGAGGGACTAGACATTGTGGTGCAGATTCTCTGTCATGATTGATGCAGAACTGGGCAAGTATTTGAGCAGAGAGAGAAATTCTCTGGAAAAAAGGGATTTCCTCTGGCAGGAGTGTAGACCCTGGCTAATAAGAGGTGACCGAGAGATGCCTAGTTTGAGGAGACCTTGCTCAGTCTCCCCCTGGCTGGAGTCAGGACCTGGGACTCTGGTTTTCCAAACTGAGACACAGAACTACAAAACCRAAGCAGATATAGGAGCCTCTGCAATCAGCTGCATTTGTGTTTTGCAGCTCTTTGTTCAACACGAGGCCTTTGGTAGGGCAAGACATATCATGTAAGTTCATCGGCCTAGCATGGAGTGACCCAGACACCTCGTCCTCAGGGCACACACATGCGTTAGTCATGAGCCACAGCATTTCAATCCTGTAGGAAGCAGCATGGCCAGTCACAGCTGGTTCCTTCCACTCCTGTCAGCAAGTAAGCTGGCAGCAGCCATTTTCATAACTTAAACTTCTTTATAACTTACTTTCTCAGTCATTTTAAAGTCAGGAGGTAATGAGCGTGGTCAGTTTCTTAGCAAGAGAAGCATTTGTGCAGCATCGGCAGGACAAGTGGCATTTAATCACTCTTTTTAATTTAACCGAGGAAGATAACTCCTCCCGTGCCTAGTCTTTTGAGGGGGTGACTTACTTCCTGTGTAATTTCACTTTGTGCAGCATGAAAAACAACCGTGCCGTTCATCTCYCTGTCTCCTCAGCTTTAGCTCCGAGGTACAGAGCTCTGCACCGCCACACATTATGCTGAAGCTCTATTAAGCAGCATACTGGCGCACTGGTCTGGAAAAATGCAGCAGACGCTGGCGCCGGCTACATCCCGCACGAGCCTCGTAAATTGTGGGGCAGGTTCCTAGKGCTGCTTGAGAGGGGCCGAGGTAAAAGGAGGCACATGCAAGCACAACTCATGAGCACCGAGGGCTCCTGGCCACCCTAATGYGGGCAGGCACAGCCACAGGGAGGAGGAGAAAGAAGGGAATTGGGAAAACACCCAGATTCCACCATTTTCCTGCCCGTATTCACTGTGGCTGAGGTCCTGGAGATGTTGCTAAATACTACACAGTAGAGCCTGGCTGCTCTATCCTGGGCTTGGGCTGGGAGCCAGGTAAGGAGTTAGGGAGCCATAACCCGTCCCTCATCCCGCTTCAGCAAGCACAGACTCAGCAAAGCGGAGGCTCTGGCCTGGTGCCTCTGCTGAACACGGAGCCCCGGACACGGGTATATTTTTACAGCTTGCATTCTCCCTCAAAGCCTGAAACGGGCAATATTTATGCAGAATTCATTCGCTGAGTTTTTAATCCTTTGCAAGCAAAATGGTGTGTCAGCATGTATTGTCTTGTTCTTTGAAAGAAGTAATCTTCAGCTGCGCCTTCCATCAGAGAAACTCAAGGTCTGATCTGAAGCTCACAAAGTCAAAGGGGATGTTTGAAAGAGAGGGCTGTGGATCCAGCTCCAAAGTCTGTCAGGCATTTTAAGTTTGTCACATGGCACTCCTTGGAAAGTATCACTATCCTGGAATTATATGCATAAATTGTAATGTAAAGAGACCAAGTTTTGCTAAAGGCTGCAAATCGGCAAAGGTTGTTAATGCAATGTGAGTCCTGGTTTCCTTTTATTGTCCCCGGATCATTTACCTTCATGAGCATTAGCACTTCGGCTTTCACCTGTGTGATCCAGGACAGAATTTGGAAATGACCGCTTTGCTGCTGCCTTCTTTGGGGAAATTTTGCACGAGGCATCTTCACCAGGCACTGGATGCAGCAGCCCTGACTCCCCGACACCCAGAGCACTCCCAGTTCTGAGAGGCAGCTCTTGCAAAACGGCATCACCGATCCACTTTTTCCTAGTAGGTACCCAGCCAAACATCAGGAGTCATGTTCAAGCAAAACATTGACGGTGCAGATATGAAAACACGCCAAAACTCTTACTTTGAGAGCAGGGTCTGAATTCAGATGAGTACATCTTTGCTTATATGGTGTGACTGACAAAAATAGTGTGTTCTTCCTCTTCTGAATCTGTTATTTCTGTCACTAGCATGCTGTTTGCAGCTATCCATCTCTTTGCACATCCTTCTCCTGTTCTAGGCTTCTTTTGTAGGTTTCCACATATGCAATAGACTTGGGAGAATAGGTGACCCACATGCAGCACTTGACCTCTGGCAGACTGAAAGGCAGCACATTCACGGCCTTGGACATTGGAACCAGAACCCTTTTAAAAAATCGATCCTCAAAACAATAATAAATAAATAAACAGAAACAAACAAATAAACAAATAAACTGGCAACAGCACAAAGGCATGCACCTGAGATTTTCCAGCTGAAAACCTGTGCTACCTATGGAACACTATATTCATTATGATACTGTAGCATTAGGGTCATGAAAGGCATATGTTATGAAATACTAATGTGCAAACCCACTTTGCAGCTAGAAAAACAGAAAACCATTGTGAATTATTGAAATTATTTCCTTTTACCTATCCAGCATACATGGAATTATGGTTGTTTTGTATCTCTGGTGGGACACAGAACAGCCAGAGCATCCTGATGAACCCTCCCTAGAATTGCAGGGGTCTATCTCACCTGCAAGCAGGCCCTCAGCAGTCCTGCCTCTGTGAYTTGGGTTGGGAGCAGTTCTTGTTGGCTAAACACTTGGTCTTTGCTTGAGCAGAGATGGTGCGCCACAGATTCACAGCATTACTGTGATTGGAAGGGACCTCTAGAGATCATCTGGTCCAACCCCCTGCTCCAGCAGGGACACCCAGAGCACGGGGCACAGGGCGGCATCCAGGCGGGTTTGGAAGATCTCCAGAGAAGGAGACTCCACAACCTCTCTGGGCAGCCCGTGCCAGGGCTCTGTCACCCTCACAGTCAAGTTTTTCCTCAAATTCGTGTGGAACTCTGTGTGCTTTAGTTTGTGGCCGTGGCCTCTCGGCGTATCGCTGGCCACCTCTGAAAAGAGTCTGTGTGCTGATGTGGAGAGACAACAGTGAAATTGTCAACTTCATTCTTACACGAGGCCTAAAGTGAAGTTGAACTCTCTCCAATCAAAACTTGATGGGGCCTGGAAGCTCCTGCAGATCTGGGGCACAGTTGTGCTCCTGAGGGGAGTTGGTATCTGTTTCAGGCCCATGGGAAGGGTGTCCTGCCCATGGGTGCTGCTGTGAGCAGCACTTGCCAGCTGAGCAAGGCCATGCAGTGCAAATGAGAAAAATCTGCCCCAGGAACAAGAAGGGATTTGTCATCGTGGGGAGGAGAAAAACAAAGCAGGAGCATGAATGAGGGGAAGCATCTGTGCTGCTTCCCAAAGCCTTCTAGACCTCTAGAAGACCATGCAGCTGAGTTGCTGCATGCTGCTTAATGTTATAAGCAAACAGGGAGGAAGATGTATCTCCTCTGGAAAGGGGCATTGTGAAGAAGTTGGCACTTACCTTATTTTTCTTTGCCCTAAAAATGTTGCATTAGAAAAGTCCTGTCTTCTATGGTCTTGTGAAGGATAATGAAGTGTGGAGAGCACTGCATTCCCGCCGAAGAGGTGAGTGGCACGTTGAGGAATATCTCATGTTAAACAAGCAAGATAATTATTCTGCTCTACTTAGCATTGGCTAGGCCTCATTTGGAGAATGGCTTTCATTTGGGGGCACCACATTTTAAAACAGACACAGAAATTGGAGAGAGTTCATACGAGAGCAACAAAAATGATTAAAGAGTTAGTAAATAAGACCTCTGAGAAAAGGTTAAGAGAACAGGGCCCGCTCAGTCTAGAGGAAAGAGGACTGAGGGGAAGCATTACTGTCTACAAATATGTAAAGGGTTGTTATGGAAAGGACATAGACCAATTATTCTCATTACAGAACAAGGACAGAACAAGAAGTAATGGGTTTAAGATGCAGCAAGGGGGAATTTAGATTTAATATTAGGAAAATGTTATAACTATTTGAAAAGTTAGGCAATGGAACAAGTTTACAGAGATGACTGCAGATAAGCCATTAACAGAGAATTATATCATTGAAATTAAACACTCATCCGTCAGAGCTAGTTAAAGAGTGATGAAATTCAAAACCTTTCCCCAGTGCAGGGGGATGTACTTGAATCCCTCACAGATGACAAGGACTAATAATAAACAGAAAGACCATCCAAACCAAGCCAAGGAGCCTCACACACCCAGCTCACTCCAGACTTTTAAAAGTTGCTCTGATCATTTTGAAATTTGGACTAAATAATACAATTAATTTCAGGCAGACAGTTTATACACCGTCTAGCCTACAGCAAGGTTTTATGATGATGTTATAAATTCATGTGAAAGAGAAAAAAAATGAGGTGGAGCTATTATAAACCAAATATTAACCCAACCATGAAGCTCTGGAAGTGGTGACGGGGTAGCCAAGTGCAAGCACAAACTATTTATTTGCTAATATACTGTAGTCATTTGGAAACACTCCTTCCTGTAGGTCAGCACACTGCAGAGGTTATCAGCACGGACTAAGCTCTCTGCAACATTTTTTGAGGCTATCGTAATGGCAAGCAAGAGGCWTGTGTTGATAAAGAACTGATTTGAAATGTCAGCCTTGCGGGACAAGGTGCCAGGAGAGCAAGCTAGCATTTTTTTTAACAAGTAAAAGAGGATTAAAACCTTCCTGGTCAAGAAGCAAACCCTGAGGAAAAGAAGCCAAAAGTCTGACAGAGCTGTGAACCTCATAGCCATAGCAATAATTTTGCAAATGACTAATAATAAGGAGTCGATAATCCAAAGGATGATCTCTGAAGTGAAGAGCCCCAAATTACTTCAGGGAGAAAATCAATTATCTCCAATGCAGTTTTGCGGCTGCACAGCCTACAATATGCAAATGCACACAAGTTACCATAGTCACAGAAACCTGAGTACTAAATTAAAAAAAAAAAAAAAAAAAAAGATAAAATCAAGGAGTTTTGCAAGAATCACTGAAAGAACATCTTCCTCATGAATGGATGCATATCTGCTTTATTGACACGGCTACACCATTATTCTAACATCCTCATCACAAATGCTGACAGCCGTCTAGAGATGTCAGCATCTGTGAAAGAGATGCTGCACTGTGGGGAAAGCAGAGAGGGGAGACTGAGCCTGGGAGACAGTACAGAAATCAAATTATGATCAAATACAGTGGGCAGATTTTTAACATATTTTCAGTGCTGAGTGGTGTCTCACTCTGTAACTGGGTCACTGAAATTAATGAAACTACTTGCAAGTAAAACAGTACTCAGTGTGCCTTAAAGCATCAGAGTCTGACCCACAGTACATATTCAAATGTCACCTTGCCTTTTAATGTATCTCAGACTTGAGGGTTTTTATTAATGATTGTTAATTTAGAAATAGATTTCTTATCAGGATCAGGCATTTTTTTTTTGCCCCTCACTAGAAGCACAAATGTCTTTAGAGGAGATGTCTGAGGATTTAGCCACTTGTTACTAAAAATCCCATTTCCATGCATGTGTAATACACATTCCCTGAAGATTTTGAGAGCAAGGAGCTTATTTTTGTTGGAAAGGGAGAAGTGCAGCCCAGGGCAGCTTGGAGACTCCAGACAGACACGGAGGCCTCAGAGGGGCGGGTGCAGTTTTCAAGCATCTGTTGGTGAGCAAGGAAAATGACTGTATGGGCCAGACCTCATTTACATTGCAGTTATGCATCATTTTGGGGCACTTTGGTTAAAACACATTTAACCTTTGGATTTAAGGGTAATAAAACACTATTATCCCTGTTGGGGAATAATTGACAAAAGGACTGTATCAATTGTACTTGGAACGAAGAGCTACTCTAATTGCAAGCACGTTATGATCACATGAGGGAAGCCCCTGAAAAGGCCAGAAGAAGAGAACAAGAGGGAGACTAGAAAAGTGTCTTCTGGAACAGCTTCTTCTGCAGACAGGATTTTTCTCAGTCTCTGTGTAACACGGGCATTTCCTGTAAATAGGGACAGAACAGTTTCACCTTTGAGATGTCAAGACAACCTGAAACTACTTGGACTGAAGCCACAGGGACAGAGCATCTTAGCTGAGGGACATGAGGAAGGACCTCCCTGAAGAAGAACAAGTGTCGTTAGATGAACCGAGAGAGTGGATGGGCACTGCTCATAGGGAAAAAAAAAAAAGAGAGAGAGAGAGAAAGGAAAGGTTGTGAGAGGTGGCTCTGCCTCAAGGACAAACTCCCCAAATTCTAGCGGATAAATYATGTGTGAGGGAGAACAGGTAAGATAGAGAAAGTATTTATTAATTGCGTCGTTAGTGATGGCCAGGAGAGAAGGACCGGGATTAATACGTTCCTCAGAGTAGGAAGTTGCACCTGAGAGTGTGTTATACTCTTTCTTGAGTTTATTCTGTGACCCCTTTCAAGCCTGCCAGTAAAGGGCTCTTCAGAGACATGCACTATCAACAAATATGCACAACTGCATAAAACCCTCTGGGATAACTTCATTTAATGTCCCAAGCTGCTGGGTTAAGGCACTGGGCTGGAGTTATTTAAATACTCCTTACTAAAAAAAAAAGGTACCTCTTAAAACCTGGATGTGACCCTTTCTATCACCTGTAGCACTTAACTGAAAGCAGGGCCCATTACAAGCATTAGCAGATTTGTCCAGTTCAAGATTCACTTTGAGGATGCTGTGGCCAGACCGTCTCCCATGAAATCGAAGACTGCCTCGAGGGATGATTTAGATCAACTCGTGAGGTGCTGTGCTTTTAAAAGTCTTCCCTGCTGGGATGCTGGAGTTGAGCTAATTTTCAGCCCTGAATTAAAGTGACTCTGTACAGCCATCAGCATGACTACAATAAACTCCTACTGAGAGTTCTCTACTTTTTTCGCTGGGTATGAAGTACAGTTGATTGAGCCTCAAAATAAGCATTTTTAAATGGGTCATAGCCAAAACAGTTAGAAGAGCTAGAAGTGAACTCATGTGTAAGCTGTGCCTTAATCACACCCTTCATTCTCTTGGAGCTGAACTGAGTTATGCACACTCAGATATTATATGACATATTCTAATGTTGAAAATATATTACGTGGATGTAAATATTAACAGCAAGGTTACTCCAGACTGCTGGGGATTGCCTCACTTGTGGTCATCAGTCACAAGAATCAGCCTGCTAGACAAGTATCATGAGCAAGACCTGCCTCAGAAAGAGGCACCATGACCATGCACTTACAGATCGTATGAACTCTGTGAAGGCACTTACTGAAACACAGCCCCTAGAAAAGTTTTGTACAAGTTGGCCAGTAGTCTGCAACTGGAAAGCCTATCCCCCTTCTAACTGCTTCTTCTGCCCAGTTTGAGGAGAACACAACATTTTGGCCTTTTTTAAGATGGGCCTCATCAAGGATTCAGCCCACAAAATCCTAGCAGCCATTTGCAGGCCTGAGTACTCAGTGCTTATTATTTAAAAGCATCAGGAATATATGTCTGTACATATACAGATATAAATATCTGTATCTACATATATTTAAAGATAACATGGGAGTTGGTTGCCTTAGTGACAACACATTTCAGCCACTCTGTTTAGTATTTACTCAGCACGGAAAACGCACACCATACTAAGGAGAAACGTGGTATTTTCTTCATCTACCCCTGTATATATACCCATGAGCTGCAAATATATGCTGTGTAGCTTGACTTTCCACTTCTGATCTGTGTGAAACCTCTGTGAAGAGAGCATGCAGAAATGAAACTGGGGCACCTGGTGTAATTCATGCTACAAGTATTTTGAACAAATAAACTGCTGTGAACATTTTAAGCAGTGCACTAATGATACGCCGTTTCTCATAAATCCATCTGCAGCAGCAGCTGAGTGTAAAAACATTTATTTTCTATAGCTTTATAGCCTGATGAAAAAGCTACAGAAAATAATTATGAAAGTGAGTATTTCTATAGTGCCAGGGTTCACAGCAGCATTAATGCGTGGTACAAATTTAACAAGCAATGTTTTATCTGACCTGCAAAAGCAGCAGTTAAATGGCTGTTTCAAGCCTCCGTCAGCCTGGAAGAAGCAAGGCATCAGTCAAAACTGCATCAGATGAAACTGCTGGGGAAATCTGAATTAAGTAGAATAAATCCATCTGATTTTGGATGCAGCCAGGGTGCCAAAAGGTTCCTACCCCTTCTTCTGCAAACACGCCACGGGATTTTTTCTTCTTCTTTCTGCCAGCAAGCCATCAAGGTTGCCTATAAACGCCAAGGAAAACCTGCCGGCTCCGGCTCCGGCTCCGGGGAGGGACCAGGGCTCACTCTGGGGCAAGAGTGCCACCTGCTGAGGCGGCCAGCTCCAAGGCTTGAAGCAATTCGCCCTGAAATCAAAGTAAAATTTGACTCCCATGGCTTTCGCACCAAGCTACAAGAGCTGCTTGCCCCGTATCCCARACATGTGGATGTGCAAATGCTCATGGCTCGGGAGCTTGCAGCTCAAAACGTGCGGGGCAGGCGGCGGAGATTTGCTTGAATCTGATTGCTTACAGTTTGCTTGGCAATCTGCTGCTTGCAATAATCTGGGCATTGCCTCTTGCTCCTGTGATCGCCTAACTATTGCACTAATGAAAAATCCACTCTAGGGCTGCCTGCACTCAGTATAATGCAAAGTACTTGTGTGTTACATCAAATTAATACCTGATACTGCCTCCATCACACTATTACATCCCGCTCCAGCAGGATGAGGGACTCCAGTGTAATGTGGTTCTCTAACTGCTGCGATCCTCTGCCTCTTCTGCCGTGCGGATGGTGCAGGGTCTGCTCAGATAGGAAAGCAGAATATTATATTCAGACAGAATCCCTTCAATGGAATGCCAGATTGAGAACCTCCATTCTGTATTTAAAAAGCAAGAGTCAGAAAACAGAAGTGGAGAGGTTCGATAGTGGTTAGAGTTGGCTGAACCAGCCAGTGGCTAAAGCACTACCCAAAATAATGCATCTTTTTCCTTCATCACGAACAGTTTGCTTCCTGATGCTGACTGCTATAATTTTGTTCAGTTCTAAACATGAGGAAGTAGATGGGCTGTGGAAGGGACTTTTGGATGAACCACTCCTCCAAAATGAGGCGAGAAAACGCCATTATTGCACCATGCAATTGGACTGTATGTATGCTACCTCCTAATTAACTTTCTGGAAAATAAAGATAAATCTGTCCTGGTCAGATCTTAGGGTCACACAATTCAAAATTAAAACAAATTAAAACATAAAAATTTATCACAGAARCCTAGAATATCCTAAGCAAAATATAGAAATTAGAAGTTAGAAATGGAATTACTTGCCTTCAGTGACTGCAGGTAAGAGTTAATTCAGTATTGTGGTATGGAAGGTATATTGCACAAAATTAAATTACAGAACAATCTTGGCTATTTGGCTCCTAGTCATGTAACCTTTGGTACTATCTGGTACCCATGTGATGCATTTTCCCTGTATTCTGACAGACCACGTAATCCAGCCTTAGCAAAAGGCTGAATATTGCTATCTGTGTCCACAATGCTGGTTATACAATTCTTGTTTTGCTTTAAAATGAATGTAATAGTAACAAGACATACGTCTTTCAATGCCAATTATTTATTAGGGCTGAGTTTTCAAACAGTTTCTTTGCCAATTGCTTCCTGGTTTATTTTGCTGATGGTTATACTGCCTRTAGCTTGCAGCTCGACTACAGTCTTTTTGCTAACGTAATGCTAGGTGCCTACATGTATCYTATGGTTTTCTGCCATCCTGGTATCTAAGTGCTTCTCAAATGAAAGCATGAAAGTTGGCTAGCCAGCAWACAGCAGAGAGAGGACAGGAGCATATTGTATTGTTCCTCAGATCCTTCTCAGTAAAGTGATGGTAAAATATTGATGTAGAAATGATGTGAACTGCATCTATGTCTCCTTGTGAGGGAGAAGACAGCTACAGTGGGAGTAAGCAGGTAAGGGAGGAAAAAGAAGAAAAAAAAAGAAAAAAAAAAAAGAATAGCTTTGTTGCAGCTGAGACTTTCAAGGTCCTTAGGAAAACCTGAAAGAATCGACATCTGTCAGCTCTGTYCACTTTGGGACTGACTGACAGCAAGAAAAGAGCTGTTACAGTGAGATGGGAGCATCCCGGGCTCCTGCAGAGCATAGGAAGAGACACCTTCTCTGTCCCAACAATCCAGTAGAAATTAATATACTCCTATTATATTTCTCTATGAGACTGCAGAATCTCTCTCTTAGCCTACTGTTTAGTTCTTAATATTGGTACTGCAGGAGCACCTCGGCTTGCTGGCTGCCACTTCTGCACTATGTGCTAAGAACGAAGAAAAAGACAGTTCCCTGCCCAATGAAACTGTTTGCACATATTCAGAAATGTTTTTTACAACCACAACACAAACATACTGTTGCATTTTTAACAGTATTTTGTATTCTGTAAAAATATTCTGAAGCTTAAGGGCTCAGTGCCCACAAATATGCTGGCATGCAGATTTCACATATCTTGTAAAATCCACCTCCGTGCCGCTRTGTGCATATGCAGCAGCTGATTTTTCAAACAGGCAGGAGCGTGCACTTGCATATCTGAGCAGCAGCACCGAGCCAAAAGCACAGGAATGACTTATTGGCTGTAAGAGGGTAGTGGTGCAGGCCAGCAGACCTCTACAAAGCGCAATCGTTCAAAGACAGATAGAAAGCTGCCAYGGGCCTATTATTTTACTGTGATTGCACAGGAAGACTCGTTTCTGTTTCTGTGGACGGATGATTTTCAGCAGCTGTGCGCCATTTTTCTGGAATAGCTCTAACTTTACAGTATCTGCTTTCAGCAAACTTCTCTCCAGGCTAAACAGACACTTGCTACTCACATGACAGAGTACGTGGGAGTGATGCTGAGAAAAGAAGACGTGCCGTGGCCAACACTTTTGCTTGTCTTGTAGGAATAATCTGACTAACGTCGAAATGATTCTGTCAGGACTGTCAGAAATAGGTTTAAGACCCCTCCAGGTACGTTGCAAGCCTTGGCATTGGCACTGACTACTGCAAAGTGGATGCCAATTGACTAGAGGTTCTGGGAAGGTGGAAAGCGACACTAAGGACCTTGTTTTCATTTTTCGTGTTCTCTGAGTTTCTTTCTCTATTTCACATAGATTAGCAAACAATAGTGACACTGTGGCTTATGCTGCCAAGAGCCACTGGTTTCACATAGGTCACTCAAAGAGAAATAAACTGCGTTTGTACAGTACTAGATGAGTCTTGCTCATCCTAGTCATATCTGAACTATGTACTATTTAAACTGAAATTTGCTGAATAATAATGATGTTAACCACTGTGACTCCTGCAGGTGAGACTGACAGTATGAAGGTAATTAGGAAATGTCATTAGCACTTTGCTCAAAGGGCAAGGTATACACAAAGACTCTCTACCATGAGACCTTAGCTGACCACCCATAACATGAATTTCGCTTTTGAAGAGAAGACTGATATTGCAGTTAGCTCTCTGGAATGGTATTTGATATTATTTGGTCTTTAGGTTTGATGGCTGCTCTTGGGTCACTTAATTCCTGTGTTCCTCTACTTCACACTGTGTAAAGAGAGATAATGTAATCACTTTTCTAGTATTTCTCTCATATACTTGGATGAGAAATAGTTAGCYAGGGACTAACTCTTCTAGGTAGTGCTCTAGTCTAGTCTACTGCTCCTGACATGATGTTCAGGAAAAGGAGAAAGTAATTGTGAAATAAATATTCTGAGGCCTACCCTCAAAATCCTAGAGAAAAAAAAAGCCTGGCCTTTCTCTATCCAAGTATTTGCAAAATCTCTTTTCCTTGGCCTGGAAAGCACAGAGTTAAAGCAGCTATACTTGAGTATATTTTTTCTGTTTATCCTTTTGTTGCCATTCCTAACAGATACAATTGACGTGTCTGACTGACATCCGTATGGATTTCATGCACACAGCAACAGCGCGATGGAGAAGAGGCTCCCGGGAGCCTCCTGGGACTGTTGTTCATCATCATTATCGCTATCATGATCCAAGCAGACTCCGAGACGCCCCGTCTCCCTCCTCCTCGTGCTCTAGATGGTGCTTTGCAGCACTTTGGTTTCACCCAACACACGGTGCATTTCCGTGTCTCCCCARGAGCCACTGCAGTCCCACTACCCCTACTTCCGTACGGGATAACTGAGTTTGGCAGAAGCTCCAGGACACAACAAGAATCCAAGCCAAGATTCAGACCCCCCGGACCAGGCTGCTGGTGGCAGGGGGCACTTCAGCCCCTCTCACAGCAGCCACTCAGCTCTTGGCCTTGAGAGGAACCAGAAAAAGAATCTCCCAGCCGTGAGGCCAATGTTTGCCAAGCCCACCTCATCTCTTAAATGAAAGATCTCTGCATTTTTTTAATATATCACTGCAATCAGTGTGCAGAGCAGCTGGAATTCAAGCAGAGAAGTGTGAGAAAGACCCGCGCAAAGCTCACTTTTGCTGCAGAGTGCCTTTCCTGGACTTGTTTTGGACTACATTGTGCTATTATCACCACAGCTGTATCCATGAGAGAGGAAATAGTAATTTCATTGTTAGCCCCAAAATGATTTCGTAAGGACTTGGTGGAATGGATATGTCAAGAGAATTAAATAAGCTGTACTGAGAAACGAGACACCATTTTCATGACTTATGCCTTTACAAGAATTTGGATAAAGATTGCAAAAGGTTAATATGCTTTATATGTATCTGCAAGTAGGTAACTGTAAAATATATATTAAAAAAAGGCGACTCCAGGAGCAAAATTGCCTAGCAGAGACATCTGCTGGGAGCTGGCTGCAGGTGCCCTGCCCCGCTGCGTGCAGCCCGTCTTGGCTCTTAGTCGTAAAAGCAGCTGTGAGCTCTTTCCAGGGCCTCTTGCTGCAGAGCTGGGTCCTGCCTAATTAAGAATTCCTCGCACTCCTCCTTYGCAATCGCCAGTCAACGGGAGCGAGGAATCTTTAAGCCATATTCTGGAATTTAAATGGACACTTTTGCATCTAAATTGAAGGTTATGCTATCTCTTACGATTGCCTGACATTGAACTGTCTCTCACAGGAAGCCTGGGTGCTAATGAAATCCTTCCCTTTCCTAGYCATATGCAGCAGGAGGAGATCAATGTTTTAATTAGGTAAAGGAACTATGAGTGAAGTCCCCTGCATTTCTGTAATTCTGATGATGTGATTGCACCAAGGCGAGGAACCTACTTTTACCTGAATTTAGAGCTGCAAATGAGATTTCAGATTTTAGCCTCTAAATAAATTGTCTCCTTTCTCAAGGAGTCATTAACTGCACTCTTCTAGTAAGAGGATCCACATCCCTCTTCCCCTTCCTCCTTGACTGTGGGAAAACAGAGTTTGGTCACAGTGTCTTGCTGGCATCAAGATCTTTTAACCATCCCCCTTCACTCTGTGTTTCAGTTTCGGACTTTGGCTTGAAAATGATTAAGCCAGTGCGCAAGGTACCCACTGACTCATGCCCAGGAAGGAGGAGAAAGAAGTCCTCCTGTGCCATACAATGGCAGGAAGAGAGGATGTTTTGCGATCCCTTTTCTCAAAGGGCTGGGATACAGCTGATGCAAAACATCCTATAAATCAAAATAAGCTTTATTTGATTCTATTTGTMATGAGCTCTTGAACTGTGTTTAGCGCATCACCAGTCCATGGTTTCAGTGACACTCCCCAGTGTCACTGCAGGGACCAGCTCCTGTCCGAAGGGAAACTGTTCTTAAACCAATTTCTGCTCTTGCAACCTGTAGACAAAAATTTGCCTCCATCCATCAAAGCACCAGGGGAAAACAGTATCCCCTTAAGGAAATGAATCCACAGAAACCCACTGAAATCTTTTAAACAGATTACTACCAGAGTGAATAGACGTATTAATAAGCATAAATAAGTACCTACCTCAAAGATAGTYGCTACACGTCTACATAAAAGTCAAGGGCAGGTAAGTGCTGGGCTGTATCCAAAGCCTGGTGCTTGGTCACCAAGAGTTTAGCAGTGCTGCTCAGCCCATGCAGCCGCAGCATCCAAACTGCTGTAGCTACCAGAAACTGCTTGGTCATGGTAGCCCATGTTCCTGTAGATCCTGATTTGCCATGGCTCAGCGACACCCAGTGAAGCTGGAAGAGGTGTGACATTTGCTTTATCGCAGTGTGGCAGCCTGTTCAAGAGCGCTCCCGGGGCCTGTGTCTGTACGGCCACCTTCAGGTGAGCTGTTGAAGGTAGTGGCCTTGTCCACAGGACTACAGGCTACAGGAACGTGGCTGAAGCGCTTTACCCCCGCTAAATAAGACCTGCCTTCTAGTCTCTGCTCCAAGCAATGTTGAAGCATTCCTCAAAAGGCAACCAATGGGACAGGAACCCCTTTSCCTTCCCCACTGAGTAAACATCTCTCTTTGGACCAAGAAATAATTATTCTACTCAAAASCAAAAAACCTACTTAACAACCACTGAATGTACCTTTCCACTTCTGAACAACCATCTCCTAAGGCTGGCATCCCCTTAGACAAGGGAAGAAAATGAAGGCACTCTGGATGACAGCTCTGGGAGAGTAGGGAGATGCTTTTAGCACTGCCGCTATGTAGCACTCGATAAAGAAGACATTTTTAGGTGAATRCTCAACAAATTGAGCCCTGCAAGACCCTGAGCTTTAGCTCTACTGATTTTGCAGATCCAAGAGTTCAGGCGTCTTTCTACCGGCTTCAGGAACACCCATGAGCAGGCCTTGATGGAGGAGAGATGGGAGAAAAACGAGGCCCTGCCGGATTCCCAGGCGGGGGGCCCAGGCTGGGCAGGTCCGCAGGGAGCGGAGAGGCCCCTGCGGATCCACAGGCAGGTGGGAATGGGCTCAGGGGATGTGTGATGGTGACGGGTATCCCTGTGTGCAGGAGCAGCAGGACAGGGCATGCAGGAAAGGGCGCCTGCAGGTTTCACCTCCAGGATAAAAGCAGTGCCCGGCCGATGCTTTAGGAAAGGATAAGGTCTCCAAAGTGAGGTTCTCTCATGGAATTTTGTAATTTTTTTCAATCTATAGAYAACAGCATTCCTACAGAAGCGTGAGGTTTCAGATGTGTCCCACGTATGTGCACGCACTTACTATCAAGCACTGTATTTATTCATAAAATCCAGTTTAATTATATATCTCTATACTTCTATGTCCTCACTAAACCTCTTTTTTTCCTTTTTTTCCCTGAAAAGTGCATAAGCTTGTTTATATATCAGAACGTATGTGCCTGCTCTTGAGCTTGGGAGTGAAGAAACACCGTAAGCAGCTATTACAAATTTACAAATTTTCCCCTCATGCCATGACT
>NW_020456065.1:2463394-2543613 GCF_003342845.1 Nothoprocta perdicaria | reverse complement strand
AAAAAAAAAAAAAAAAAAAAAAAAAAGGAATATTCCATAATCACAAGGAAAGGGACGGGCGGCGCTCGCTGCCCGAGCGGCCGCAACGGCTGCGCCCCCTGGCGCCACCCGGACGCCACGGCCGGGCACAACGAGCGGAACTACAGCTCCCGGCAGGCATGGCGCGCCGCCACTGCGCACGCGTGGCCGGAGGACTGCCGCGCATCTCCCTCACCCTCCCGCAGCACCTGAGACCCGTGCTTTCAGCCGATTGGCTGAGCGCACCCGGAAAAAGGCGTGGTCCGCGGCCTGCTGGGCATTGTAGTTTYCTTGCTACAGGAGGCAGGTAGAGGCTGTTGTTGTGGGTGGAGCTCGCGCACTGCAGGTCCCGGCGTGCCGCGCGGCCGGAAGGCTCCGTCAGCAGCCGGCGCTGGCCGGTCCGCGGTGCGCCATGGCCGGGCAGATGGCGGTGCTGGGTGAGCGCGGCCTTGGCGGGCTCCGCGCGCCCGTGGGCGGCTCGCGGTGGCGGGAGGGGCCGCCGGGGCCCTGCCCGGCCTGCTCGAAACTCTGCCCGTGCGCTTGGAGGGGTCGGCGTCGCGGTGCCCGTGAGCGGGGAGGGTGCCCGGGGGCGGAGGGCGCCCCTCGGGGTGCGGTGGGCAGAGTTGGGGCCTGCTGCCCCCTTCTTTTGAGGCTTCGAGTGAGCGCCGAGGAGGAGTTTTAATGGGGAGGGGGTCCTCGTTTCACCCCCCTGGTTTTGCGTGACCGCATTAGCCAGCTCTCCCTTAGGGGCTGCTCGTAGGCGGTCCCCGGGAAATTGGCAATTAACCTATATTTGTGAAGTGCTTTGCGGATAGGAAAACAATTAGGGCAAGGTGTTGATACTCTGCCTTGTGTTGTGCCTCTTTTTATGAGCCTTGAATGCCTGAGAGTTTCGTCACTGCCCGCCGGGCTGGTAACTGCTCAGCAGTGGTTTGTAAGGGGGTGGTTCAGAGACCCTGAGCTTGCAGACAACCTCTGAAGAACCTGGGAACCACACAGGTGGCTGGTCAGGGTTCGCACAGCAAAATAATTCCACACGAGCTGCGAAATACAAGCTGATGTTGTTTGCTCTGACATCTGAGTTTGCATCAGTAGCTACTCTCACCCCCTGTGCTTTTCCTGCAGTGTTTGGTTATTCATTTGTTTTTGATTCCCGTGTTTCAGGCTCGGCAGTTCTGGCGCTCCTGTTGGCTGGCTACCTAGCACAGCAGTATTTGCCAATGCCAACGCCAAAAGTCATTGGGATTGATCTCGGCACGACTTACTGCTCTGTTGGCGTCTTCCTCCCAGGAACGGGGCAAGTGAGGGTTATTGTGGACGAAAACGGGCACAACAGCATTCCAAGCATAGTGTCTTTCACGGACAGAGAGGTCTATGTGGGCTACGATGGCCTGGAGCTGGCCGATTCAAATCCACAGAACACTATATATGATGCCAAAAGATTCATTGGGAAAATCTTCACTCCAGATGAACTGAAAAGTGAAAGTAGCAGGTATCCATTTAAGGTAAASTGCTCTGTTCCTTTAGCAATGATCAGTAGAAAGTTTGAAGCATGTAATGGTCGACCAGCTTTTCTGACCCTTTGAATCATTCAGCAAAATCTGATTTGCCTGAAAAGCATAAGATGCAGTTTGAACATCCAGGGAGGAGAGGAGGAAACAAAGCTGTAGAAGCAGGAAATTTCTGCTTGAGAGTTGATAGTGACATTTCCAGRGGCAGTTTCCTCTACTGTGAGATATTTTTCTGGGCAACCTCTCAGGCATTTCTCTTAATATAAGCTTCACTKTGAAAATCTAGCTTAGCTTCACCGAAACATTACTTTGCCCTGAGACTGAAACAAAAAATAAAGCCAATCATGACTCCTGTTTTCCAGTGTATTTTTCCCCCCTCTGGTACTTTTTCTAGTGCTAAGCAGACCACTGGCAGATGTTGAAACCTGCTTTTTAAATAATTTATTGCATAAATTTAGCATGGTGCAGTATTTGCTGAAAATTTACTTTCAGATTCCCAGGTACTGGAACCCGGCTACAGGTCTCTCAGAGACCTTGCTTGTTGACAACTGTTCTTGTACTAGCTCGTGTGCTTTCTTTATGAAAGAATGCTTTATCAGTGGAGTGACCCTAACCAGGAAAAGCATTTCCTCCGTTTTTGACTGTGGTCTTGTCATGCGTGATGTTGAAGTTAATTGCATAGTTGCCAGATTTGTCATTATTTTTAATGTATCTGGGCACAGCAGGCTACAATCCTACGGATATATTCCGACAYTCAAATGTTTTTGCATGCTACTCGCAATCAAGAAATAAAAGCGTTTCCAGCAAAGTGGGTTTGGAGTGGCAGAGTACATTGGCAGGCTGTATACAAATACAGCTTTTGTGAGTGGAGGGCAGGAGCAAGGATTTTTGTTTGTTTTTTAATAACAAAACAAAACCACCGATTTCACATTTCCTTCCAGATTTTAAACAACAATGGAATGGCTGAATTTTCTGTGACAACCAACACAACCTTTCACGTCACTCCAGAGTATATTGGCTCTCGGCTGCTCCTGAGGCTGAAGAGAATGGCCGAAGGCTCTCTTGGTGTGCCTGTTTCCAAGGCAGTCATCTCTGTACCAGCAGAGTTTGATGAAAAGCAGCGCAATTCTACCATCAAGGCAGCTAACCTTGCAGGTGATGTCTCTTTATTCCAGTGTTTTCCCGTTAAGCCCAAAGTTATCGTAAGGTTTATTTGGCTACAGCAAAATCTTTGGGACTGATACAGAATTAAACAGTCACCTGCAGAAAACTGTGATACTGATTTTTATAGACTACTAGCTATTGTGAAGGACAGCAAAGAACTCTTGGATTGCAAGAGATGCAGTTGATAAGACTTAGATAAGAAAGAAAAAGAAACTTTCCAAGCATAATACTTTGTGAACTGTCTCATTTAAATCTGATATTTTACTAGAGGTAAACTTGATTGAACATTAGTGGTATCTGTATGAATTGAATGTGACCCTGGCTTGATTTCTTTGCTCTTCTAGGGCTAGAAATTCTGCGTGTGATAAATGAACCGACTGCTGCAGCAATGGCCTACGGCCTCCACAAAGCTGACGTGTTTAATGTGCTGGTGGTGGATTTGGGTGGGGGAACGTTAGACGTTTCCCTGTTGAACAAGCAGGGAGGGATGTTCCTCACGCGAGCCATGGCAGGTAAGGATAAAGCTTGGCTTTCTCAGCAGGCGGGTGGAGCGTTGCTCCTGAAGTCACCATTAAGGAAGCYTTCTTTAAACACACTCTTCTTGTGACAAGGTGCTCCTCAGAAGTTCTCTGCTGCCCTTATGGAAAGTTAGGTTTGCGGCTGTGTGCTGTAGTTGAGAGATGCTCAGGTTTTGGAGGACTCCAAAGTAACAGTGTAATTTACTGGAGATCTTCCAGACCCACCTGGATGCTGCCCTGTGCCCCGTGCCCTGGKTGTCCCTGCTGGAGCWGGGGTTGGACTAGATGATCTCTAGAGGTCCCTTCCAACCTCAACCATSCTGGGATTCTGTGGGATTTAATCTTGCCCTTTGCTGCTGATGTTTATGCCTAGGGTAAATGATAGCATGTGTTTAAAAATACTTTGACTGAACTAGATTAGTTTGAGAGGGTGAGGAGGGGATATAACAAAGCCTTCCACCACCTTTGTGTATCTGAGCTGAGAGTATCAACCAAGTCACAGGAGAGTTTTTAGACATCCTTGCCTTGCTCTGCTCGGGTGGGCAGGGGTCTGGTCGAGGTCTGCAATAGGTGTGTGCTGAAGGGATGCCTCGCTTGGCAGCGAGCCCTGGCAGCAGCCTCTGGTCGCACTGTGGGAGTTACACAGCTGCTCTGCAGGTGACCTGGGTTCAGGCAGCTCTGAGAGGTGGCGCTTCCTTCTCCTTTGCCTCGAGTGAATGAKTTTTATGTGGGCTGCTGCTTTGCCCAGTGAGAGTGGGGCACCAAGAAGCATTTAACAGCTGCATTCAGGCTTATTTGGATGGGTGTCCACTAAACAGAGTTCATGCTTTCAATCAAAACAAAAAGGAAGAAAATGGAGAATTTTGTTCAACATGGATGAAAATGTATAGGCTGTTTCTAGGTTTGAAAGAAAAGCAAGAGTAATTATTTAAAAGCTATTGGGAAGGCTGTTTGGGAATATCCTTCCAGAAGAAACTGGGAATGGATGGTACTTGGTCTCTAATGGCTGAGAGAAGATGTGTCTGGTAATAGAGCTTAGAGCCTGCTGTCTGCATTGCATCTCTTCTGCCTTTGCCAGGGTACGTGTGTATGCTTCAGGAGCATGCAACTTTCACGAGAATGCACGAAGCCCTTAAATAACTCGAAATGTTGAAGCAGTCATCCCTTAGAAACTGTACTGCACGAGTGCTGAGTCTACCCTGGCAAAGGGAAATTTGGATTAAGACTGATAAATGAAAATAAGATGGGTCAGGGAATATCACAAACTTAGCTACAGGGCCCTGGCTCAAATTTTGCCTTGCTGGATTCTTCTATGTAGAAAAGAGCTCCGCTGACTTAACAGTAACGACCTGCCTGCTGTTAGTAACAAAACTATTCTGGGTGCAGGGGAAATTACACCGTTTCTTGCTAAATAAAACTCTTGAAAAGGGCTATTTGCCCTGTGTTCTTCAGCGAGTAATAACTGTATCAATCTGACCAGCACTGTGTGCTCTATCTCTATGCTTACTGCCTTAGTATCATTGTTTTGGCTCGAGGACCACCTCTAGATAAGAAAAGATGCATTTTGCTTTCTGAGGTTTTTTTTTTTTTTTTTTTTTCTGTTGCCTGATGCACGCTATTCTGATGTTTTAGGTAACAACAAGCTTGGAGGTCAGGATTTTAATCAAAGGCTGTTGCAGCATTTGTACGCCCAGCTCCATCAAAAGTATGGTGCTCTACCATCAAGAAAAGAAGAAATACATCGACTCAGACAGGCTGTGGAAGCAGTTAAGTTAAATCTGACTGTATATGAGGCCTCCACAATAAAAGTGGCATTGACTTTCCCAGAAAAGATTACAAAAGATCTTCCAGAAAGTGAGCTGAACAAAAACACCGTGTTGAAAGACAAGCCTTCACAAGTAAGAAAAGATAGGGAAAATGTTGAAGGAGGCAATTCACAAGCACAGAGCAACTTTGTCACAGTTCTGTTTGAAACAGAAATCTCTAGGAAGCTCTTTGAGATGTTGAACAAGGACCTTTTTGAGAAGATCCTCGTGCCCATTGAGCAGGTGCTGAAGGAAGGCCACCTACACAAAGCAGAAGTGGATGAAATTGTGTTAGTTGGAGGTTCCACGCGGATTCCTCAAATCCGCAAAGTTATTCGAGATTTCTTTGGAAAGGAACCAAACACCTCTGTAGACCCTGATTTGGCAGTGGTGATGGGCGTAGCCATCCAAGCAGGAATCGTCGGTGGGTCTTGGCCTCTCCAAGTTAGCGCTATAGAAATTCCTAATAGGCATTTACGGAAAACTAATTTTAACTGAAAATAAGCTTTCTTATTGCATTCCATTTCTCCAGTGCACTATGGCAGTGCATGCTAATCTCACCGGCACTGAAGCCTAATCTTAGCCATATCATATCCTTTTCTATAAACCAGATAGGTGCTACTGGACACCAAATTTTGTTAAAGCCAAAAGTTACTTTAAAGCTATGAGTGATGTTGAAGTTCTGAAGTGTCCCCTTATGTAGATGTGGAAATGTCAGGTGAAAATGCTGATCTTGTATAGACACATTCTGTAATTCAGGATCCTTAGCAAATCCTGAAGAGGTGTTTATTTTAAAGTGAAAATATAAAGGGAGTGTGACCAAAGGTTGCAAGTAATATGTTATAGTGCCATAGCCATTCCCACGTTAAATATATTTACTTTAAGGAATGTGAAACAATGTGGGTGCACATAGCACTTGCAGTGTTGTGCTTAAAGTTATTTATTAAATTGAGTCATTTGAGCATTTAAGCACCTTTCTAAAAGGCATGTTGCAGCTTGAATGAGATTTACTCATTCACTTGATTATTCTGCTGTTCATAACAGCATTTTATCGAGACTATGTGGCAAATTCTTGTCTCTTGATTCAGTCAAACCATAGTAAGAAATTTAGCTCTTGCTAATGCGCAGTGCTACTTAGTGTGTCTGCAAGAGCCAAGTTCCCTGGTGTGTATTTAATGTTACTTGTAGGTGCTGCTATCATACCACTAATGTTCTTACCAGAGAACAAGTGCATACCCGCCCACTATTTATAATCCCTTCGTATGAAAACTGTATAAACTTAATGTATTTTCTTTAAAGTTATTCCTGTACATCTTCACTTGAATTTGACCAACATGAATTTCAGTTTTGTGCAATTACAAATGTTACCTCTTTCCCTGTCCTCCACCCCTGCCTTTTTTTTTTTTTTTTCCAGGGAGAAAGTATGGGACAGACAGGACCTCCTGTATTAAGTTTAGTTCCTGAAGTTTTCGTAAATGAAAGCTCACCTAGTTCACCTAGTTTTCTTTTTTGTACTTTCGGGCTCGTATCTCTGGTTTATGCTTCTTGTCCTAGTCTCCATAGGCTAGAGATTGCAGTTGTTGTTCTGGAATAAAAAGGGTGTTTGTACCCCAAGGATTTGAGGTAACATAAATAGGAAATTTTATTTTGGGCAAGTATTTTTGTGCCTAATTATCCAGCCAATGCATAAAGAGAAATTGATACTTACATTGGTGACTATTTCTACTCTCTTTAGAGAGTTACAGCCATTTTTAAAAGGCTAGATACATTCTTTTTTCAAGTAGATCTGGCTTGCTACAATGAAGACACTTCACTTGGCCAAGACTTGTGTAGACTTTTGGTAACAAACCCCAGTCCTAACCAGGTAAGTGGTAGTGACAGTCGGTACTGAGCACTTTTCTCTGCCCTGCAGATTTTTTTTTCTCCTCCATATTGAGGTTACCCATATAAATGGAACTGTAGCTTCACATAACCATTCCACCAACATTGCCTAGCTGTACAGAAGCTTCCCCAGATATTGCGAGCGTTCATTTAATTTCATTGAGTGGAAAACTTTTTTTAATATAAGAGTATTTTTTCCTTTGTAGCTCCTAAAAATTGACCCTGAAAGTCTGTGCAGAGCTTTCAGTAAAAAATAACATATTCAAAAGAAATTACTTCACACTTAAAAAGTTGGTGGTGAGGGACGGAGGTGAATGTAAATAAAACTCTTCACTTGAAAGAAGTGTAGCTTCCATGCCAGTATWCAGCACAGTTCTCACGCGGCTGCCGTCCTTGCCTTGCAGATATTGTAGGTATTTAAGTCTTTGAGTCAYTGTGGCCTTTCCTTCTGCCCCGCTGTAAATTCTTCTCCAAGTATGCTGGAATGACAGTAGGCCTTAAGTCTTAATTTTAATGCACTTTTGGAAATGAACAGACCTCCATAAAATCTGAATCGCATGACAAGTTTGGAAGGCGTCTGAGAGCAACTTTTAAATGTGAAACTCTTAGTGCAAGTAAATGAAGTACTTCCACTTAGTAGCACTTGAGTGGAGTTTAACAGTTAAGTTTCTTTCAGTGTTAATCTGGGAATTGGAAGGGTGAGTTATTGTTTACTTGAACTTCACAGAAGGGTATTTATTCAGATGTCTCTACATATTTTCTTTTACATAGAGAAGTTACTGCACATTGGATATCTCACAATGCATCCTTATTTATTAGATAACTATTCTCAGAATTCTGAGAAGTTATTTATTCTTTATCTTTAGTTTTGGTACTGTATTTGGCACAAAACATTGAAATTCAAAGATGAGTGGGACACTGTACAAAAGGGATCTTTACAGGGGTACCTGTGTGCTGCTTACCTGCAGAAGTCTGTTACACACGGCTATGTGAAGGTTGAAGTCTCTAGAGCCCGTTCTTCAAATTGAGTAATGTTGCCTATGGTGTAATGCAAATACTTACCTAGCTAATGCTTGTTTCATGGATTGAAATTCTGAAAGTGTAAGATGCCTCAATAATTGTATGTTCCTGAATTGTTTGCAAATGCAGAACACAATGCATTTTATAAGTAATCTTTTAAAATGTTTTTAATAAAAGTAATTTCTCTGTCCCTTGGGCCCATCTTSTCTCTGTTTCTTGGAGGAAAGACTTGGAACAGGAAACCAGTCCTGTTTTCCTTCAAGGAATTCCTTGAATACCTGGGCGCTGAGAGAACAAGGTTGTAATGTCCCAATGTGACAAGGTGCTGCTGTTGCCTGGAGTGAGTTCTTTTCTAGGGATTGGTGCAGAGGGCAGCATTAGGAAAAGCTGGGGCAGAGACAATAGTGCTTTCAAGCTGCACTATTGGAACAGTGCCTTCAAAAAGCAAAAAAAAAACCTTGTGTATTGGTACAGGGAAAAGCAAGGAATGCCTGGTCAGAAACAGCTGGGGCTGGGACTTTCTCATCAGAGAGGGGCAGAGGGACAAGCAGGAGCTGAAATAAGTTCCCTCTTGCTTCCAGGTGCAAGTRGCTCCCCTTATGTACCTTAGGTTTCAGGCAGAGAAAAGTTCTAGAGGACCTGAAAGCTGGTGGAGTTTCATCAGGGTAATTATTTTTCATCTTAAACCCATCTAGAATTTCCATGAAGCACCTCTGCCTGGACCCCCGTAGAAGAGAAGGCTGCAGCACGTGGCAGCCGCGGTGCTTCCCAAGCAGCTCCTGGCTSCAGGCAGGACTAGGACCTCCTGAGGGCGGCACAAACAAGGAAGGGGCTGCTGGCCTCCTGCCTTCTGTCCAGGCCTGCGGCTGGTAGGGGAGGTCTGGGCTGGGCCTAGGGTTACTGACGTGTGGGGCACCTGAGGGGCTGTGGTGGGAAAAGGAAGGGGCAGAGGCAGAGGTGAGGCCACCAGCTGGGAGCAGCACAGCTGGCTGCTCTGGGGCAAGGCTGGAGGCCTGCGTGCCCTGGCTGGGCCCTGYGAGGGACAGGGAGGGCTGCCCCTGGCACCTCCCGGGCTCTGGGCTGGCTGGCGGGGCAGGGCTGGGGAGCTGCGGAGGAGCCTGCCCAGGCACTGAAGGCTGAGGGGAAGGGGAAGGTGCCCTCATGAAGCCGAGAGCGGAGTTCAAGGGACACAGGAGCTGCAATAAAAATGGAAACCAGTGTGGCCTACACGTGTATGTATATGTATGCATGTATGTTTAACTGACACCGTCAGTAACTGTGAACAACCTTTCTACGTTAATTTACTAATTTAAATCCAATTTTGTGATTCTGTGATCTAATTAGTGGGCTAAGCTTTGTACTAAAATTTACTAGCAAGAAAATAACCACAAGTAACTCTGAATATCTTTTCACTGTCTGGATTTGTAATGGTCAGTGAGGTGTTTTTCAGTTTCCTTTTAACCTGGTGATTGCAAAAGTAAGTTAGCTTTAGGGAGTCAGTATTTTTTTTTTCCCCCTCAGTATCACCAAAATAGACCTGCGATGATGCATGTCCTGAAACTCTGCACCAAATGATATCGCCTGCATGTCAATAAAAGAAGCATTGTTGTTTTTTATAAGCTTATGATAAAACTTTTTATAACTAAATCAACCAGCATAATGTCCATGCAAATTAATTATGTGCTTCTTAAAATTAAAAGCAAGGATAGAGACTAGTGACTTGCACAAATTRCAAGATTTGTAGTGTATTTGCTAGTACAACATTTAAAAAATGCCTTGAAGATCATTATTTCATTAATTATTCCACTGCCAGTATGATCAAAGTGCTTTGTATAAAAAAGATAAAGTTAAGAAACCTGATCACTGATAAAGTTAAGAAACCTGATCACTTATAAAGTTAAGAAACCTGATCACTATATACAAATTTTAGCTGTAGTAAATAGCAATGAAGGAGCTTTTAGTGAAGCTGGTCTGTTTTATAACATCAGGAAATACTGCATGCCCCTGAGCTTTTACAGGCATAAAGAGTTCTCATCTTTATTAAGAATTCATTCATTACATTGCTTCATTTTGTTACTCCAGCCTCCGCAGCCATTTCAGAAAAAGCACCTTGTTGTTGCAACAAATTATGGGGTGTATCAAATTCTAGAATTCTTCCTGTGTCCAGAACAAGCACTCTACAATGAAAAAGTAGAAAAATGAGACAACAAATGAGCCATTCAGCTATATTTTCCACTCCACTTTATCCTAGTTAACAGTATCTGTTAACTAGAACTCGTATTTGGAAGAAACCTCTTTGCATTAGACAATGCATCTGTTCATAAAGCTAGGAATTTCTACTTTTAGAAAACCTTGTGAAAACAGATTTTTTTTTCTCAGTTGGTGAAAATTCTGTAGTCTATCCTTTTTAGTCAGTTATATGGTTTTACTGTRCATTAGGGAGGAAAGGCTTAATTCCCTTCTATACAAGAACTGACAAATAAAACAAAAATTAGCAGTATTTAACTCATGTGTCCAAAGGAAGCCATGTATTTTTCAAAAAGTCTATCAAAACTTACCTCTCTGAATCCATGATTGTGTGTAACCTGTGGGCTATTGTTAGTATTGTGCAGTTGTGAAACTCTCTTCTGATGGTRGACTGCACCAAGTGATCTGTTTCTGTATCCACAGAAGCTGTCGCCTCATCTAAGACCAGGATTTTTGTTTTTCGCAGCAAAACACGGGCAAGACAGACCAGCTGCCTCTGCCCAACACTGTAAAAAATACATTTGAGAAGGTCACGTCAGGCAGTTTGAAGAAGGAGAGAACAATATTTTTTTTTCTTCATTGTTAAATCACAGGCATTTGAGTTGATGTGAGACTGAAATTAGGAGGGAGTTTTATCTGTTGTGTCTTCATTTCCCACACTTTTTACATGGAAAATGAGGGATGAAATATGTTCATCTCACTTGGGAAGTTTTGATTTCTTTCTTCTTGCTCAGCATACCAGTAATACTTAAGAAGTGACTTTTAAAAAACAACTTATACTTGCAGAATCTTGTATCATAAATCTGGGCTTTCCCTCAAATTGTATATTCACTCTGTATAGGCTGGACTGATAGCCAAAGCACTTCTTAAATATGGGATGTTCAAGSTCAGAGTTTTAATACTCTTATAAACGTCTACTTTTGTGCATGCCCCCTAGAAACTGTTTCCTGGAAATTGTCTGTCCTAAAAAAATCAAGTTAATATTCCACATAGTCTGCTCTATTTAAACTCTTGTAATTACCACTACAGTGTTCTTACACTGTTAAATCCTGTTCTGCCTTTTTGCTGCTGAAAGCTTGAGTATGTGCATCTCCTAGCGTTCYGAGTCCTCTATGCCAAGTGTCTCCTTCCCTGCGTATCCATTTCTAGAAGAAAGACTGAGCTGATTTGCTTAAGCAAKTAAGGCAAAGGAACAAGCTCTTTGTAATTCTTTGCAGTTATTTATGAGGCAACACCATCATTCGCCAGCGCATGAGGCCCCTCACAAACTCACCACCATTTAGACTTTTGAAGCCAGAGGCTCCATTTCTCTGACTCCTCACCTAGCTTTGGCCAGAGGACATTGCACAGTTATCAATGAAGATGAAGGTTATCACTATCAGGAAAGAGTGCAAGAGCACTTGCTTGTTGCTGTACCTGAGGTTTTCACCACCTTCGGCAATCTCATGAAGCAGCTTCTTTGGGAGTGACTGAACAAAGTCTTTTAAGTCACACAGTTCCAGCGCCTCCCACAGTTCAAGGTCAGAATGTTTCCCAAGTGGATCCAAATTGGACTGCACTGTCCCAGAAAACAAGATGGGATCCTAAACAAGAGCAAAATTTGAGCATTTGAGTATGCATTTCCAACACAACCTCAGAGAAATCTCCCACAAATTTTTATATTAACTTTTGGGACAGGAACAAATCACTTTGGAAATGAAGCTTTGCAAGAAAAAAGTGTTGTGTTCTGAACCTGGTGGATGAAGATAAAAACACACAGACTCTCAACATGCCCTATCCTTTCTCAATGTGAAAAGATTTCTCATACATATTTTGTGCTACCTCTTCAAGGGTTGACTGGAAATCTGCCCAGTATGCGGTAACTGAGACAACATAYGAAAATATTTGTATTTGCAAATTTATGAAGTTGGACACTGGGTACTACATTCACAAGTACAATTAAGAAAAGCTGAAACTTTGATTTTAAGTTAAATTTTCTTAGTTTTCTATGAGAAAAGTAACATGTTCAGCAATAACAACAGCAATTATTCTATAAATGTTCACATCATACTCAATGATGTGAAGGGATATGCAATGAGCATCACTTGCTTCTGTTAAGAAGATAGCGTAAGGAATGCCTGGAAAAGGATATATAGACTCGTAAACCCCCAGCTGATACACAGAGGAGGACATGGGTCACCTTCGGCACTCCGTAACTAGTCAAACCTTGTTGTCTACAGTCTTCATCGTGTTTGAATCCTTTCGTGTGTATACACAAAACATTTTTCTTAAAAAGATGAATTTAAAATATCACTGCTTGGCAACATAGGAACACCTGCACACATTATAAATAAAACTGCTATTTTTAGAGGCAATGGTCTTCTTGACAAAGGGCAGTAATAGTTGATTGTAACCCCATGTGTAGACTATAAAAGGCTAGTAATGTCTATAGCAAGTTATGTGCAGAATAAAAATAACTAACTTCAAGCTAGGTGCCTAAAAATGACTAAATTACAATGGGATGGGATCTTGTGAACATTTTTAATTTACCCTTCATGTTACTTGCATTAGCCCATCATAAAAGTAACTTGCTAATCTATAGTTCATTGTGATTGCTCAAAATTGCTTGAGATATTTTGCATGAATATTACAGGATTTGAATAACTATGTGCACACTGGAAGTTCTGACATCCAGCCTTGCACTTTCTTCTGTTCCAGCCTCCCCTCTTCATCCAGGTCCACTCTCCCTGCTACCCAGTTTCACACTCTGGACTCCATCTATTTGCTGAAATTCTCCATTTTTACACACTGTCAGTTGTGGTTTCCTTATCTGCTGCCAGCTTGTTAGTTACCTTTTCAGTATGGGCTCACAGTTGAATTGCCTTGATCTGGATTCAATAAACACCATACACAGTAAAGCACATGTGCAGCCTGCAGTTGAGAAATACTGTGTCTCTTACAACTGCTGCAGGAGGTGTGCAGATTCTTTCCTCACTACCTGATTAAAGAACCAATTTCTAATCAACTAATTTATGGGAATACCTAAACTGTTTTGGTTTAAAAATTCATCCCTGAGCCTCCTCTCCTGTGCAGTCTATGAYAGAGACACAGGAAATACATTAACAGGGTTCTGTGGAAATTCCTCCTATGGAAAGAGTCATATAAACTTAATGCAAGTTACATCAACATCAACCACACACACAGAGTTGCCACAGTAGCACTCAGAACATGTGAGGTCTCTGCAGGTGACCACTAAATTTATGTTTTAGGTTTTACTTTCTATTAGGGTATTTCATAAGCAAGTTAGGTGAGGAGAATAACAATAATTTTTATGATATGTGGACAGATTTTAAGTTTTCTACCCTATCTTGAAGTAAGCAGGCTCAACGCAACATGACAGACAGTAATGGATTAATTTAAATGAAATGTTTTTCACTTTATCCCCTCTATTCTTCAGAGAATTGTGTAGTTATTTTTAAATATCCTTACCTCTTGTTAAAAACTAAAAACATCATATGTAGCTATAAATCTACAGCGTCTGGGGAATGCATGAGTTATTACAGCTAAGACTCTTAAACTAAATCTGGCCTAATAAGACCTAATATCACACTTTGTAATCTCACCTGTTTCTTSCACATTAATGCCAACAAACAGATGCAACTTTTTCAGGATAGATTTATGACTCCAGTACTTCAGATTTAATCTAATCCTAAAGCTAAGACTCAACTATTTARTTCTAAAACTTGATAGGCTAGTACAAAATGTTTTCAAAAATCAGTAAAATACYATTTGAGTTTTACACTCCCACCTTGTGGCAACCTTTGGACTTAAAACTTCTCACAAATATTCAATGATGTCTTGTGTCAGTCAGCATGATAATCGCTATCTCTAAAAACAGATCTCACCTGGGGAATAATGTTAAGATTTCCACGGAGGTCATGGAGCCCAATAGTGGATATATCAATGCCATCAATAATTATTTTGCCTCCAGATCCTTCTAGAACTCTAAACAAGCAATTTGTGAGTGTTGATTTACCAGCTCCTGTTCTTCCAACAATTCCAACCTGGAACAGAAAATATTCTCATTAAGACTATAATGTTCTCTACTATGCATTGTACATGAAAAATGAGTTCTAATTTCAGTCTCCACTTTTTGTTAAAAATATTTCTTTCCTGACATGCAATATATAGCTAAAACTATATTAAAAAAAAAAACTTGTTACGGAGGACTGTTTAAAACTCACTTTTTGACCAACTGTATCACAGTCCCAGTTCTCATTCAGAAGCTGTACAGCCTACACCTGGTTCAGAGGGAAGCCCTTTCTTTGTCTAACACTCCTGAGCTCACACCAAGGTCTCATGCTGTGTTCTTTGGTCCCAAAGCTGATTAGCACTAATCTGGCAGAATATTTCTCTAAAGAAATATTTAAGACAATGAACAAGTTGAATTTCAAGTAAGAATCCTCCTTAAAACTGCCAAATTCATCTGGAAAATCTAATTGGGGATGTGTCTATCCACTCTTTTGAGAGGAAAGCCTCTTCTCAAGTATCGTAAGATGTAGAGGTCCCCTCTTCATGCAGGCACTAGAGCAGCAWGGAACCAGCACCAGTTCATATTTCCTCTCATTTAACGTTTTTAAGCTGCCAGGTTATAACACTGCTGCGCCGCCATTCTCGTGGAGAACTTCACTTGCCCATGACGTTGTACCGTATTCACCTCTGCAGCCAACAGCCTCATCTTAAAACATGCAATAGCTTGGCATCAGCAAACAGCATTTTTTTTCCCATTCTGTTCTTAAAAATGACATGGCTGCATGAGCTCAGTGTGAGGTGTCTGATCTACCAGAGGACTGGACAATCAGTCTCAAATGCTAACTGGAATTCAAAGTCAGTTACTATAAATTTAACTGTGGGGGGGTATAAATTGGTGGAGCTGCAAGAGCAAAAGGCATAAACTGGCAGTGAACTATCAAAAAAACTTCTATTAGTGCAGAGAAGATCAAGAATATGACTGCGCTTAGTAGGCATTAGAGTGTGACAAGGTCAAGAAGACAAGTCTGTATGGTGTGGGTACGGTATGGGGACAGCAATCTGACGCAACTGGTTGCTTCAAGGATTACAATTCTACACCAACAGGGCTACCTGCAAGCATCTGCTCTACTGTAGTATCAAATACAGGCTCTGACCAATTCTAATATAGCAAATTAAAGAACTTACATTTATACCTATAAAGAATTTTTCAAAGTTTGTTTGCCTTGATTTTTATGTACAAAGTTACAAAAAGGCATTTTTTTTTGGTAACACCTTTCCCCTAGGCTTTTTTTTTTTTTTTTCCCCTCAACTAGCTGAAAGTTATGTAAACATCTATATCTAATTCATAGAGATTCTTCCCCAGTCAGTGTTGCAGGGGAAATAAAATATTATCCCAGTTTCTTACTTTGAGTAGAGGAAAATATTTTTCCGCTTTCCAGTTGTCTTTCTTTAACATCTCCTCCATTTAAGATTTTCCCTGCTTAACATTATCTTGCTGCATATAATATTAGAGTCCTCTTACATTTTCTTTTCTTTCGAAGTAGAAAGTTCAGGAAAAGAAGTTTTTATGCCTATTTCTTATTATATACAATACCTTCTCTTTACTTCGTATTTGGAAAGAGACATTATTCAGGGCTAAACCAAGATCTTTTCTATACTGAGCCTTGTAGTTAATAAATTCTATTATGCCTCTATCGGGCCATCCCACGGGTGGTCTTTTCGACGTAATCCAGGGTTCCTAGAATTAAAATCATGGATGATTCAGCACATGACAGTAAAAATATTACAAGTCAACAAAAAACGCTAGGCAAAGGATATGCGGCTCTAAAAGTCCAAGCAGACTTAGAATAATTCCAATGAAATTATAGGTAGGAAGTAATCAATTATTTTAACAGACACTGGATATCATCAACATTCATATTTTTTTCCCCTCCCTTAGGAACCAACATCACATATACTCATTTAAAAAGTTTAACAGGGTAGTTGCAAATAGCCTTTTATCCATTCTCTCAATTCACAGGCCTGGAACTAAGTGTTCCTAACCTCCATGAGGTTAGGAACCTTAGGCAGTTGCCTAACCTCCAAGAAGTTTAAAATGCATAATTTACAAGAAACTCTTTTTCTCCCCAAAAGAGAAGAGAAGGAGAGAACAGAAAGACACAAACAGAAGTAAAGAAATAGGAAAAAAAAAAACTGTGAAAGGATAAAAGAGAACTAAGAAATAGAAGAAGAAAATGTTTGACACAAACCAATGCTCTTGGTGTGTCTTCTTAATACAGACACTACCGTGAGAAAAGGATAATAGCCAAGGACAATTGCAAGAAATGTCTCTTCAGCCATGAGGTTAATAGCCGGGGGTCTGGCAGGCTTCTCTTCTCTGTCTTCCTGCCTTAAGATGTTCCTCTTCCTTGCACAAATCCAAGAGAGTTCATGTGAGCTGTGCCTAGCTAGCAAACACTGCTGTAGTGAGGCTACAGGATGCCAAGAAATTTCTCAAAACAGAAATAAAACTGCAAGCACAATCAATATATTGAATAAGCTACATATCAGTCTCATGTAAAAGCTTTGAGAAAGTATGTAGTAGCAAATTATAACTTATAATCGCTCTCTAATATTAAATTCAATACACATTGAATATTTTCTATGCAAATGAAACATAAACATTCTTCTCAAAAAGAATGCTCACCTCTTTATCCATGTTTGCATATTCACAGACTCTTTCAATTGAAACTGCATTGGTCTCAATTTCACATGCCTTACGCACCCAAAAATTTAAACTCTGAATTATCTGAGGGAAAAAAATGAATTGCAGAATGTAAATAATAATAATAATAATAATAATTCTACTAGAATACAAAATAGTGAATTTCAAAACATACTTTGAATTTAATCAATTCATAGGGCTGGATACTTAATCGCTTACTTTTTGTGT
The DNA here is from genome assembly GCF_003342845.1 of Nothoprocta perdicaria. Lineage (NCBI taxonomy): Eukaryota > Metazoa > Chordata > Aves > Tinamiformes > Tinamidae > Nothoprocta > Nothoprocta perdicaria. The sequence goes on along the minus strand of NW_020456065.1, from coordinate 2,526,506 downwards.
ACATAATATTTAAGCCATGTTTTAAATAGCTTTTCACCAGGAGATCTTACTGTATTACAAGATACCTTCCAAATGTGGCTCTCATGATGCCAAAGTAAACTTCTAGTAAATTTTTATATAAGCTTTCCCATACAGCATTAGATAAGTTAGCAAAAAAAAGAACTCAAATATGAATGACATTTGAACACCATCAAATTTCTTTCCTGTTCCCAATTTAATAAAAGACTTAAATGTAAACTACACATAGTTTGATTAACCTTTGTTTTAATAAATACTCATTAAATAAAAATTAAATACTCAGAAGAAATGGGTAATTAAGCTTCCTGAAATTAATGGCATTCAATTTCACTGATGTTTTTATTTATCTACTGAACTGTATTCTTCCCTTTTCTTATGTAACAGAGCAAGAACACCAAAACTATGCCATTACTTACATTTAGAGCATATGATATGGATAAACCCACTGTAGAAGAATTCACTGCATTTCCAGCCAGCACAACAAACATTGCAGCAAAGAACACCATTAAGCTGCCTAAAAATTCAAGCCTGACAGACAGCCACCTGTAGTAAAGCAAAACAGGGAAAACAGTGAATTACCTATATTTTTTTTTCCACGGTGTAGTGAACAAATAGTGGATATAAAGACTCTGTGACATCAGTCTCTTCAACCTATTCCACAAAATGAGAATAACCTTTCCCATGTTACAGAGTCTGAGGGAGGGGAATATGGCAGATTTAAAGTAATTTGTGAACTACTAGCACAACTAGGAAAAAAAAATGCAGGTCTTTCAAATCCTGTCCCACCTGCCCTTCATTAGCCACACTGCCCTTCTCTTCCTACCTTAAAAAGACTCAGGTGTATGAATGAAAATCAGAATGGAAAATCCCCTCTTCACTAGCCTCTGCCTGTAACTGTATGAGATTCAACATACCACATGATAAAAAAGGAAGGGGAAATACATTTATTTCCTCAGGCTTGGGAGTGAATTCACAAGATACGTTTATATTGTAGGCAGAGACACCAAGTTACTTCTACATGAAGTATTGAAATACAAATTAGATTGGTCATAAATTTCTAAGAGGAACTTTTAGTTGAAATGTAATACAGTTCCTGTCCAGGAACTAGCTGCAAACCTTTATGTAAACACTCTCATCCTATAGACAGCACATGCACATTTTCCATACATTTGCTAGTTTTCAGTACATAAAGAATTCATCCTAATGCTTAAATATAGACTATGTGTTCATTACAAAGAGCAACGGAGAAACTGCTCCTGTCCTTTCTTCTGTTTCTCAGAGGTTTTACTCTGGGTGAAATAAACGTTTAGCAATGGAAGTGAACAGAAAGGGGCTGTCAGAGATGCAGAACTGCTGAAAAGTACCTGTTTGAGATGACATTATTGTAAAAATAAACCAAGTTCTCATACACCACATCATTATTTTTTCTAATGAATCTTTCCTGGTGGCCAAATGCTCGAATTGTTGATCCCCCTAAGAGAGTCTCACTGAAGTGGGAGATCACAGGAGAATGTGATGCTCCAGCTAGTCGGCGAATCTGTCGTGAGCTTGCTATGTAGTAGCGCTAATAAAATAATACAGAAAAAGAGAGACAGGTTTTAAAATTCTGAAGTTTCTTTTATGTTGTTTTAAACACTTGCCATATTTTCTCCATTTTTGAAAATATCCAAGTTATTGTTATAAATTCTGAATACGCAAAAATTGGATATATCTAAGTCGGAGTATCTAGAAGGTAGGAAAGTTATTTACAGACATCACAGAAAAAAAGTCTGAGAGCAGTAGCATTGCAATGCTGACATAACTGCAATATAGCAATTTAGGTAAATTCAGTAATTCAGCAAAGCTGAAATAAGAGCAAATTATCTGCAACTGTAAACAATATACCGTATCACTGGAGATATATAACAACCAAATAAATTTTTATGAGCTTTTAAAACAGAATGCTGTTTTTTTCCTTACATGAAAGCTAAGGAAGATTTAGCTTTTTATTTCTTTATCTAGTGATGCCTGTATTTAAATTCCTTAAGGAAAACTGAATCAACACACACTTCCATCTATAACCTGATTTTATTTCAGACTCCTTTAATCACAGACCTGGGGTATCAAGAAACCGGTATGCAGCCATTAATCCTTTTCAAACACTATCTTTTTAGCTGACATTCCAAAAAATAAATAGCACAATAAGTTAGGTAATGTTTTATTTTAACATTTTTACACATGCTGTTTCAAGGTTACTTTTCATTTTACGTCCCACTTTTGTGAGAAAACGTGATCAAAATTTTTGGTGGGATCTGTATCAATACTCTATTGTCCAAAGAAAAAGGAAAATACAAAGAGAACAATATACAATGTTAAAAGTTACCAAACATTACAAAGAATACTCAAGAAGTGTTCTAATTTCCTTTTAAGAAGTCAGGACACCCTTCTGCGAAAAAATAGATGTTCAGGTGTGTTCTGTGTGTTTTTCAGATTAAGGAATAATTTATATTTGTACCCTTGATAATTTCACATATTTCATACACATACATCTATAAATCTTTATAAAAGTTTAATGAACTTACTTGGATAATAAAATACAAGTATCCCAGTGGAATAACTACTACTACAAATAGCGGAGAGGCAGATGTGATAACCAGAATGGTTCCAATAACATCCAAGGTGCAATTTAACCAAGTTCGTAAGTAGTAATGAAAACGTATGTCCACTATAAACAAGTCCTGTCACAATGCACAAAAGAATTAATGTTTTGAGTTAATTTCACTATAGATTTCAAAGAAGTATCATTCAAAAAACTGAATCAAATGAAAATATCTTCAATAACAATTGCTTGAGAAAAAAATGACATCTTAATAATAGATCTTAATAGATGTTAATAGGTCCTTGTTACTGCCTAATACTGGAATAGATATAGTACCTTTAAATGAAATAATATGCCAAAGAATTGACTCAGAGGTAGTGAAGAAAAAAGAAACGAGTACTATTTAGCTTGCCGAAAGCTTACTTGATTGAAAAGCAGACTGGGAGTTTACTGTTATCTCTTCTTTAACCTTCTGTTAGTGATTCAGAAATGTACTAAAATATTATTAATTCCTTATTGTACATTCTAAAGGTTGATAATATATTGCAACTAAACAATAGACTTGACTTGGAAGTCAAGCCTAAATCAACTACTCTTCCAGTGTACTACATAATAACTCTGGAATCTATTTCAGAGAATATTCATATCAACTACATAGATCAATATATAGTGTTTGAAATAGTCTGCAATGCAATGTAACGATCTACTTAAGAGGATAATGGAAAGCATTAAGTTAGTTAATAACACCTGTTTGTGTGTTAAAGATTCCAGTTAAAGTCAAAACACTACAAAATAGAAAGTGTCATTCACTGTATGTTTATATACACCTAAGAGCTTACATTTGATACATTAAATATTATTGCACAAAATAGTTTGCATCACATCATCAGGGAATAAAAATAACATAAAAAAAAAAAAAAAAAAAGGAAAAGAAAACCTCAGATCAGGTTTATTTAACTCTGGTAAACTTGTCATACTGAAGAAATGGCTTTTAAGGAATGAGTTCCTGATAATCATAGAGTCTAAAGTAACTTCTATGGACAATAATGTGTTGACAATTTTTGTAAGAAAATGCTTTGAGACAGTACTATAACTTTTTATGCACTGATGAAGTAACTTTCTATCTCTCAACATTGAATTCAGCTACTTTGATGTTTTTTCCAGCAACACTAAATGGAACTAAAAGTGCAGTCACTTAAAAATCAAATATATGCAAGAGTTTTCTCTTTACCTTTGTGAATCTATTGATGATCTGACCTACGGGATTAGTTTCAAAATGCTGAAGAGGAAGGTGCAAAACGCTGTCCAGCATCTGGTGATGCAGTGCCCGAGAAGCAGCCAGTGATCCCCTGATGAGCACATAGGCACCACAGCAAACAAGGAGACCTCGTGAGCAAAGAAATAAAAGGACTGTATGATTGACTGGGGATGGCAGCAGGAGGAGCTCGTTTCTGTCTCACTCTTCCATCACAGTCACCAATCCAGTAGTTCTACGTCATACCTTGGCTTTATAAAGTTTTGTTTTACAAATGCTCCTATTTGTATTTTGTTGACACACCTTACTAGTTCATGAGCATGTCTTTCCTGCTTTTCCATGCCCCTCAAGCTAGCATGCTACTATACACCAATACTGATGTCCTCCCGAACTGAGATAATAACTGCATTAGATTAGTTGAGGATGTTCAAGGAAGGCTCATAAAAATTACATGGCATTTTTCTTCCTACATTGCTGAGTATCTCTTCTGATCCCCTCCCAGGTTGACAACTATACTTTGCGGTATATAATTCTATCTGAAACAACCAGCATTATTTCTTTGGCAATATATATTCAAGTAGATAACTTTACAAATGAAGAGAAATTAGTCATAGATACTCAGCCTTACCTTGTATGAAGCCCAAAAGGCTGTAGACACCAAGTTTATAATTGCGCAACTGCTTCCATTCCGTGAAATCATTAGTTTTGGCTGTTTCTGAAGTCCAGGTGCTAAGCCACAGATTTTGCCCAATAGCCAGTGCGTTCTGACCTAAATAAGCAGCTATGGTTAGCCACACCCATCGCCACTCAAAGGCTTGTAGGTATTTCARAACAACTGCCATTTTCATCTAAAATATATAGAAAAGAACACAAAGTGTTGCTCTTTAGAAATCATTACCATCGCTGATGGCAAGTACAGATTACACCATGGGAACTGCATGCATTACATCCCTCATGAATAAGAATAAATCTGAATCTATATATGTAAACTATATATATATATTAAAAAAAAAGAGAGCAAGCAATTTGGCTGAAGCAAACATTATTCTATTCATTAGTAGTTAGGAAATTTGGAATGGCTGCTCTGAGCTACTAGAGCCAAGGGAATTATTAGTGACAGCAGGAAAATTCTCATCATTGGTGTAGCCCCAGACGAACGGGGAGAAACTCAGCTAAGCAGCCTGCAAGGTAACAATTGACAGCAGCAGAATTCTTAGATTTCACTACAGGGTCTGTGAGAAAGTGCTAGTTGACACAGACTCTTCTGTTTCCCTTCTGCTAATTCAGTTTCTTTAAGTGTCCATCGCTATCCTCTTGGTGGAAACTCACTCCTGTTTTCTCACTGCTCTTAATTCTAATTTAGCTACAGCATCCTGTAAAGTTTTGGCCCTCTCCACATTCTGGTTTACCTGTTCTTTTGCCTCTTCCTAACAACTGGCAGGCCTTTTTAATGGAGATAAGAGAAAGTTTATTTTGAATATAAAACAGTACTGCAGCAGTACTACCATGCAAAATTTCATGTCTGCTCCAGTACACGGGTTTTAAAACTCCTAAAGGTGAGGCAGACAGATTTTTTTTTCTAAAGGAGGTATAAGATATCTTAAGCTTGGTCTTTCTGAGATCTTGAATGTCAGAAATGAGATTCGTGCTTAATCTTGAAAGATTTAATATAAAAAGTTTGGCCTGTAGCAGACTATCAAAATAGATTATTTCGATTAAGCATCTAAAACCTTGGAAAATAAAAGATTGATTTAAAAATCTCTCATTAGATATCAGAAAACCTTAAGAATCAGGCAAGTATGACTGCAAAATAACATATTCATCTTCTATGTAGCCAAAAAAATGCCAAAGCTTTTTCTACTAGAGATACTTACGCCTCCTGTGGCGACCTTTTCTTTACTCTTTGAGTCTGTTCTCCACTGAGCAAGTGAAGGACTGCAAACAAGAATGCCAAATACACTCTTAGTGTTCATTTCCTGTGAATCATTCTATGAAGAATATATCTGTTTATGCCTAAGTAGAGTTGCATTCTACAAAATCTTGTGATGTTTTTTCGAAGTCTATTTCTGCTTTTATAATAACTCTATTGTCAAAAGGCAATACGAAGTATTACTTTTTCATCTACCTAATGTGGGCCCAGAATGGGCTTTAGCATATGACACACACAATTCTACTTCCTCCAAATCAAAGCAGTTACGTTTAGGTGTCTTGCACTGCCTGAAATTCTTAGCATAAATCTCTACTACTTCAGGGAGCCCCACTGCAGATACACTGTGAGAGATTTACAAATTGATGTAGGAGTTTTTCCAACTATTTCACAGATTTGAGGTGGTCTTAAATGATAAATCAATGGCACAGAGAAATACGTGGAGCATGGACTAATTACTAATGCAGCAAGAAGTAAAGCTGCTGCAGGTAGTGCTCAACATCAGTGACTTCTGCTGATCTTCTGAAGTAAAACTCCCTTTCACTCCCACCTAATGTGCAAAAGAGCCCTTGAACTGGAGCCTTTGAACTCAAGGGGAGTTCAAGGACATTAACTGGGTTCCTCTGGTATAAAATCAAGCCAGAAAATGAGCTCCAGATGCACACACCACATCTAATTGCTAATGTGCATTTAGATTTAAGCTMTATTTACAGAGTGGGGGATAACTGTGCAGTCTTTGGTATAGATACTTAGGGTTGTCTAGGTAATGGCCAAATTTAATACTTACTCTTTATGTTTCRAAAGTTTTCTTTGTGGCAGATTCTTTCCTTGCTGACACTCTTCTTTTGTGGAATTCACTACGGCAGAAACAACAAAACAAAACAAAAACAGAATAATATTTTCAGTTATTATACCACATGTAGATACGTACAGTACAGGAAGCTAGAAAAATAAAAGGGGATGAATGGGGATACTTTGATTTATTCTTTCTATTCAGTCAGTCCCCTAGTCTTGGGACAGGTACTACACAAGATGGAGAAGGTCCAGACACTAGAACTTTGACASTAAGTAAACCTCTTTCATGATGTGGAAGTTAATAACTTCTAAATTACTTTGAAACAATATAGGTATGAACATACAAAAGGGGTCAGAATTAATATTTCTTAATAATATTGTAAAAGTCTTTTCAAAGGAATTCTACATTTATCTTCACTGAAGTAGAAATGTGTGCTAGCAAAGCAGCCCAGAGGCTCTATAGAACTCTGYTCTTGCTTAGCAGAAGTATTATAATACCCTATAAATATTAACATTACTACGTATATCAAAACATTCTTGCATCATAACTGGAAAACTTAGCACATCATCTTGCTGTTCCTTATGTGCTATAAACAAAAAGGAACCAGCATTTTTCTTCCAGGAATGGGGTACATTAAAGATTTGTTGGCTTAAATGACACTAAAGACAAATATATGTTTTCTATATATGTTTTCTATATACATTCATCATGCTGAATATACTTTTGTCTACTTTGATATCAGAGCACATCCCGTGCTGTTTCTTCTCACTTCCTTGGGCCCCCTTCCCTTTCTTTATTCCCTTCAGATAAAACATAAGCTTCTTTTCAGGGCAACATCCTATCTTCACCCCTTCATAAGAACTGCTCTTCTGTTTCTAAAAATTATTCTATTCATTTCAAGGAAAGGGAGAAGGAATATTTTTCAAGTTTGAATGAAAAGGATAACTACAATGAAAACATAGTAAATCTATTCTCTCACCTTTCTCTAGGGTTGTCTCTTCACTTCTATTCTCTGTAGCGAAAGCTTGAATAAGCTCGGCAAAGTTRCCTCTCTTTGAAATCAATTCTTGGTAAGTCCCCATTTCACTTATCCTGCCTTCTTCCATCACYATTACAAGGTCAGCTTGAGGCAAAAGGGTTAAGTTGTGTGTCACCAGCACACGAGTCTGAAACACAGAATGTTGCATATTTTTCCATATTAAAAAAGCATGTATTAGAAGCTGACATTTTCTTAGCATAGCTTGAATGACAGACTGTTTTATGATTTTGCCTACTTGTCTAATTTATTACAATTATTATTTTTATGACACTTCTCCTTTAATTGCCAATCCTAATTTCAAATCTTTTACTTTTAGAACTCCTTGATATTGCTCCTACTTATTTCTTCCTTAAGAAGTATCTTTTGTCTGGCAATAGTTTAAATTAAGAGCTATAGTATCTAACTCTTCCCACTGCAGTCTAATGCACCACATCYAGTTTGAGTTTCATCATTAATTCTGCGTAGCAGCCTACCATTATTACTGATATTTCTGCCAGAAAGCAGATATCACCCACAGAGCAAATACATTAAGAAAAAAAGAGAAAGATGAGAGAACAAGTACTTACCTAAGAGATAATGCATGTATTTTCCAGTTGTAAACCAGCAGTAGTAACCTGCATTAACTGCTAACATGGAAGAGATTTTTTTCCCCAGGTATCTTACCTTCATATACTTTTATCTGGGAAAATACATTCTCTCTGATTCCACTTTCCCTGAAGAACTTCTCTGTTCAATAAGAAATTTCTCTTTGTATAACCTATTTACTGCACTGAGGCATTGAGAGCAACCACAGATCACAGCAGTCCTTAAGATCTGCTAGTAAAGCAGCCAAACCCAAATATTATCTGACTCTCTCAGCTTCCCAGGCCACCCCAGCACTCACTATACTTTTTTTTGGTCTCTGCTAGGTCTCCCTGGCAGGACTCAAAGTTGTCACAATGAGTGATGCTTCTTATTTAGTCTCTTTACTCAGAATATTGGCATCTATCTAATGCATCTGTAGAATAAGAGGTAAGCCTTTGCAGAATGATCAAGASTGACATTGCAGCTGTTGTATCATACAGAGGAGTTCACCCCCAAATTGAAGTCTTCCTACTTTACCTTGCTTTTCAGGAGACCTGATCGCCCAATCAGCTTATCAAAAAGATGCTTCCCCACATGTACATCTACAGCAGACAGGGGATCATCCAGAAGATACAAGTCAGCATTGCTGTATACAGCTCTGGCCAGACTCACTCTCTGCTTTTGCCCTCCACTTATATTGACACCCTAGAAAAAAGTCACATTTAAATATGAAAGACAAACAGTGTATCACACACTCAATCCCTTCACCAGTTTGGTCAGGTAATCAAGGGAAATTTTAGAATGGATATGAAAAAAAGAAAGGTAAAAAGTTGGATTTTCAAGTAATAAATGTGAACTCTGCCCTTCGATTAAATTCCCATTCCAAAATGAACTAATGTAAGTTACTTTTAGAAAGTAACTGTTATTTACAGATACTTATTTAAAGAAATAAGTAGAGAAATAAGAGGAAGAGGACAGGGCTGACTCAGAAAAACTTTCCATTTTTTTTTAAAAAAGAGTCAATGTAAAAAGCAACAGAARTTCAGAGCTTGAATGCCTGAACTCATGAAGTTTAAAGACAGCTAAGCCTGTCCTGATTAGTCATCAGTGTCATATGGATCAGATATAAAAARTATAAAAGCACATAGGTTAGCTTACTGTATCATTTATGATACTTCAAATTCTCACCCTTTCTCCAATCTCTGTTTGATCTCCATTTGGTAACTGTTCCAAATCTGGCAGTAAAGCACAAGACTCTAAAACCTGCTCATAGTATGGTCTGTTTAGATTTGCGCCAAAGAGAATATTTTCCTGCAAAGTGGCATTTTGAATCCAGGCCTGCTGAGAAACATAAGCCACTGACCCCTAAACAAAGAGAAAAGAAAAACAATCCTTACTTGTCAGTCTACACATGAAAAAGATACCTTTTAAAATGTTTGCTATTCCAGCTTTATCTTAAGTAACTAGTGATCTTTCCTTTCTTACATTAAGCAATATACCCTTTGAAAGGGCATTAATTTTATTACAAATCAATAATGTACACAYGTTGGGCATCAGCCTTCCTTATTAGGTTCTATATAGTTCATCTTTCTCTCATTAATTCCTGTTCTCGGGTCTGGAACACTTCAAAGTCATCCCCTCTTCTCCAACTGTATCAGCAAAAGAAGAGTGATTTCCACAAAAATGAAGATTCCTGTTCTAAACATATTTTCAAAACCGTCACTTTTTAATATTGCAACTGCATTAATTTATATTATTGTGATAAACGGATATTTATTCCCTTGAATACTGTAATTTATTTTCACTGCAGTTTGTAAATACCTTTTTTTAAAATCTATAATTTATAAAAGTTTCCTTAAATTTGTTTTTATGATGTAACAACTGGAAGAGTTGAGCTACAACATTTCTTCCAACTGCCTAAAGCTCAGCCTTTCCCTTCTATTTATATATCTTGCATTTTCTGTACTTGTAAGCCATTGCAAGAGATAATAATTTTTATATAAATTTCCTGCTGTTCCAAATTGGCCAAGTTGACACAGTTGTAACAGCAAATGTTAAGTATTTAGGTTCAATATATGACTTATGATTTTTGCACTGAATTATAGTAGATTCTAACACAATGAGAAAGACTATGCAATCACTCAGCACCACTACCAAATGACACCACGCTATTTGTTTTCTATGAAAATTCAAGATCAACAAGCTAAAAACTGAAGCTTGGATTGTTGTAATGTTTCTTTCTACTATTAGAAATAGTTGAGCAGTATAAACACACTTCCAAAAAAGATTTCACTTAATTTTGTTATGAGGGAAAAACAAAACAAAACAACCTTACTCGTCTCTGAACTGTTCCTTCCAGTCTCTCCATTTCTCCAAGAATAGCAGAGAGAAAAGATGACTTTCCAGACCCAACTTGTCCCACAACAGCAACTAAGGAGCCTTCAGGAATGCTGACACTTAGGCTGGAAACATTGAGGAAGACAACTTAGTGACCTTCTCTGCATAAGGTATGGGCTGCGATTAATTTAAGAATGAAAATTCTATTTTACCCTCACAATAATCAGAAAATAGCAGTTTTAGGCTCTTGTAATGGCCTTAAGAATACATTTATTTGTTTGAAAGTTAYGAATTTATGTCTTCATTTGGTCAAAACAAAATCAAATGGAAGATGTGATATTTCCCTCCTCCTCTATTAATTGACTGCTAGATGTCTTATAACGTGTACAACTTAACAACATCTACTCTAGCCATTAAGGAAAAAATAAATGGGATGGAAAAAGATGAGGAAAAAATAGCTGTTGAGTAAATAACACTGACTTCCTCCTCCACAGACTGCTGTGTTTTCAATACAAACTTATTCAGGGAACAGCATGTACTCATGAACTTTAGCACAGAGGCAGAGCCATCTGCTTTATCTGTGCTCCACGCTAGCTGGATCGACACGTACTCTGATTTGAAGTCTCTACATTCAGACAGAYACACTGGAGTTTGGAGCACAGATGAGGTGAAGAAATAAGACTATAGAGAGAGGCTWTAGCACAATTTAATGAAGTCTATACGGTGCTGAAGGTGCTTCGTACTTGGGTACAATACTACAGGCTATGGTGGCTGAGACTCCAGGCCCGATGCCATGTTATGGGAAGCGATGCCCTCCACCCTGAAGGAACAGGGCAGACCGTGTGGTGAGGGGTTTAGGTTGGGTGGCCTCTAACCTCTTCAACTGTCTTTTTGTTAAGTAACACTATGCCACTCTGAGGCTTTGTCCCTCCCCTTCATTCCCTTACTAATCCTCCAATGTGTTCAGCATTTAGTAGTGTAAGCATGSCTTGATTCATACCTAAGAAAAGTATGAGATACCACTGTGAGATAAGCATTTTTGGTTTCTTTCTTCTTTCTAAAGGAGGCCACAATCTAAACAGAAGATTAMCGTTAAGGCTACATAAATTCTACCAGTTTACTTGTAGGCATGTTAAAATGTTTTCAGTGGACTCATTTAGTACAGCAACAAAAAGGGCATCTTGCCAGCTAATATACCATGGAAGGCAATTCAGAAAAAAAAAAATATGTATTACAGTTGTTAACATCTCCTTGTGCAAACTGGGGAAGTAGGGGAAAGGAAAGAAGGAATGAAGATGTTTATTTCCCGTCTGGTTGCTCTGGCAGCTCTGGCAGCAAAGTTAGATTTGTCTTTCCAGAGCATGTTGATCACATGGGTTACTTTGGAAACAGTACCATATGTTCCTATTGATATATACCATTATGACCTACTCCAAACAACATTCCCATAGGTTTCAAATTCTGCAATGAAGCTCATGAAAATAACTAAGAAATATCTTACTTCTTTAAGACRGGTGGACCACTCCTATCCCAGCAGAAAGAAGCACCAATAAATCCAACAGCATGATCTGTTGCCATAAAGAAAAAMAGAGCAGTGACTTGCAAATGTCTTCCCTCAGCTGAGTTTCTTAATCATCATCTGTATGAGCTAATAAGCAATGAATGATAAACAACTATGGCTTACTTCCACTGCAGTTTGTGTTGACATCTTCGGGATTAAGATCTCTGGCATATAGAAAATCCTCTAAACGCCTCAGGGAAACTTTGGTCTGCAAGAYGAACAAATCTATTTGCAATATGTTTATACTATTTGAAATTTTAAATAATATTTTTAAAAAATTAAACTGTGAAAAAAACAAATTGTCTTATTTAATAACAAACATGTCCAGGTTATATAAATACATATATATATTTTTTTTTTATTAAGTAGTAGATAAATAACTATTTTTTTTCTTCTCCTGAGGATCTTCTGTGTGGTAGTTATAAAATAACAGAATGCTTGACATATCTAACAATAAAATAAATAGCACATGTTTGATAGCTGTTTCTTCTTAATGACAGTTTTCAAAACAAAGATAAAAAACACATTTGATTTTTTTAAAGAAACTGTGCATGCTATTTCTTAATAAATGAAGCTGAGAGATTTCACTCTGAATTTATGATGACCTGTCTATTCCTGTGATATGAAATTCAATGAACATATGCTTGCACTATGTTTTAAGCTACTAGAACGAAATCTTAAGAAGTTTTTGGCTTTGCAGCATGTAGACCATAAATGAAAGCACATCAGGCTCCCAGGCAAGGTCAGGCATGATAATGAAGGGTCATTACCAGTCTACTTAAAGGGTCCTAGGACATAAACAGTCTCCATGTTTCATGTTGCATGCAGAGACTGTGCAGTATCATCTCAGTAAAGTATAACTTAAAATAATTGACTTATTAATTCCTAGTAATAGATGAAACATTATACAGAAGATCGAGATCAGGGCAAATTTCAGCTTTTTTACTATAGCATTCATAACTTGTTTACCTGAGCTACAGCAGAGATGACAGATGGTAAATCAAACAATGGCAGTCGCAGGATGTTAAATAAAGAAATAGAAGTAAAAACTTTGGATGCTGTTAAAATATTCTCTTCATCCATATAAAAGAAGACTCCAAATGTAGCCAGTGAGACCTTTTTAGTTCAAAAAATAGAAGAGATTTATCTGCAAACAAAATCACATTATAACTAAAATTTATACCTAGCTATTATTTTTCTTTTGCGCTTGAGAGTTATGAAATCCAACTTCACTTATGAAGAGGAACTCTTTTGCATCTGCTGCACATGAAGTTTACTCCATGGTTCCATTAGAGTGCATTAATACTTTAATTTTAGTAAGCAATATACATAGCCAGTTTTTTTACCCAGCTGGATAAACATGAAACCATATAAATAGCTTTCCCATCTCAGGAACAGTTTTTTTRTTTTATTCTGAGAATACTGAAACAGGATGTTTCAGACAATTCATTTTTTGTCTCTCTCTCTTTATCTTTCCAACAGCGCTGTGACAATGGCCACAAAGCAAAGCTATTAGCTACATATTTTTAAATTTGTGACTGCCTGGATTTTTCTTCCAAAACGTCTGCAAATCACTATCTTCAACCTGCTTAGCAAAACAGATTAAGATAGCACTTCTTTTCTTTTCCCAGTGTTCCAAAGTTGCCTGATGTATTTATGACCAAACTCTTCTTGAGGTGAATTAAACATATACTACACCAGCTGAGCCCTTTGTATTTTACTTTGTTCAATAATCCAGATCTTTCACAAAAAGCAGCCCTGCCTTAAAGGCTCTGCTCCCTTAAGCAGGACTTGGAGAGCCCCACTGGCCAGCCCTGTGGGCGCACACACTGGCTAAATTTCCTAGGCTTCCTTTCTGTGCTCCTCAGAGCAAGCYGGGCTCCTGCACAAGGCAGACTCAAGCCTTCAGAATCACCCTGACTGAAGTTAATTCCTGTTCTGTGGTATCTCTGTTGAATTGAGGAGCTGTTTGTCTCACTGCACTCAGTTTGATCTTTGTGAGTTGCTCTCATTCACTGTTTCAAAGAGACTTAAGAAACATGACCCTGCCTCTCACTCCACCTCCTGACAGGCTTCAAGTTAAGCAGAAACAAGGTGCCAGTTTGTGTGACTGAAGTTAATCGTGGTCATTTATCCCAAATGACRGTACCAATTTGATCCATTTACTTTCTAATGGAGTTTAATATGGAAGGATTTAAGGGCAAGTTCCAAATGCCTCTCTGATACAATTTCATGGAAACAGATTTGGATGATTTTGGCTCATACTTTTCCTTATTCTATTTCTTATATTTAGAGTTTTAGTGTATAGAAAKAAGATGCCCAAAAATGCAAATGGAAAGGACATTCTCTTAAAATTTCAAAAAGGAGGAGTATAAAGAAGGCATTTGATTGTCCATGCAATAGGAAAAGTCAGATTAAAATACTGGAAAAAGATTCAGACTTAATGGATTTAATTCATGGATTTAATTAATTTTATTTATTTAATTAACCTGCATTTAGTTCCTGACTTTCTAGCAGAGCTCTCTAAACAGTTGARTACATCAATAATCACTCTACATCTTTCCTCTCCAGTCATATAAGTAGTATTGGAACCTATGAATTCAAACATATTGCGTTAATAAACTTAAAATATTTGAGACGCTGTGATGYAATGTTTTAAAGCATCCCCTCCTGAAGCAATAGGTAACTTATCAGTCCTGCATGAATGAATGCATTTATAAAACAGACCATAAAAGGAATACACGTCAATGTTAGCATGGAGTAAGTCGCCAGATACCCAGATGACTTCAAAACATCCACTTCGTGTTCTCTGATGCTCATGACCTTTCTTTGATATGAAGGTTCCCACGCATAAAGTTTGAGAATCTGGAGACATCAAACAAAGAAGATACTTAAATAAAGCAAAGAAGCATTGATCTTGCATCAGAAAATAAATTTAAGCAACAAATTTCATTGACAAATATTCTGCAATCCCAAAATTAAAAAAAAATCTGAATGTTTTATAAATCAAATCAAGACTTATGATAACTCAAAACTAGATTTTTCTTACGGAAAGTATGCTATAGCCCTCTTCTATGCATTTCAACATGCCCTTACATATCATTTATGATGAGGGGGGCTATCTCGAAGTAGAAGCAAGAGTAACAAATGAAACTAGTTAATTTTAACGTATTTCCCCTCTGCATGAACATGGTTTTCAGCCATCTATTAACACATTTTATATTCTCTTTAAAAAAAGATGGTAGCAGAACTATCGTATTAGGTTTAATAAGCTTTTTAAATGAAATTAAACTTTTTTTTTAAATAAACAAACTTTAAAATGAATACACTAAAACATTTTTTCTCCATTTCTGCTAAAGAATACTCGTAACACCTTTTTTGATAAATAATATACATTCTATCTCCACAAGCTAACAGAGAGACAAACAAACAAAAAAATCATAAGTTGTGCCGTTACCTTTATTCCATGTAACATTTCACTCAGTAGTTTGACTCGTTGATCTGAATACCTCATTTGGCTTTTCTGGTAAAAGACAGTAATGCAATAAATACCTTTTATGCTACTTGGTCTTTCTGAAAATAAACAAACAAACAAACAACAACAAAAAAAACCAGCAGCACCACTAAAAAGAACCCACTTCCACTGCAGTGACATCATTTTCAGATAACCTTATATTCGTATAATTCATTAAATAGGATGGAGAATTATTAAATATGCTATAATAATATAAAAAGATATCCATCTCTCATGGATACTGTATATGGATATATATATGGATATATATATGGATATATATATGGATATATATATGGATATATGTATGGATATATGTATATATATGGATATATATATATATGGATATATATATGGATATATGTATATATATGGATATATATATGGATATATGTATATATTTGGATATATGTATAAAAAAGTATCCCTCTCTCATGCTCATCACAGCAGGGATCTAACTGAGCGTATTCTTGGTGCACGGAGCTTTTCCTGCACCAGGAACTGAGGGCTTTGGCTGCCATGTTTTTGAACCATCCCAGCTTTATAAAGAAGCTCTTAATATCCAGACTTCACCACATGTGGTGTGGCAAGAATAATTGTCAGTGATGAATATGGACAATGCAGGGCTAAGAGAATTATAGCATGAAAGAAAGCAGAAAGGACAGAGCACATGTAACTCCCCACCTCTGACGGAATTCCTAAACCTCCAGAGAATGTGGTAACTATGAGTGAGCTGCTTAGCCTGGATAATAGAAGTGAAAGAGGGCTATAATCTTTGAAAATCCTGTATTTGATGAAATTACTATTGTAACATGTACAAATGTAATTATTTTTAGATTGAGTCATACAATAATTTCTACTAATATAGAAATATTCTTTTACTATAAAGAAAATGTAGGTATCCAATCTCAATACAAGTTTAGCATAAGCATTTTTTACCCCAGTTATGCTTCCCTCTTCAGTAAAAAATACCCTTGGCTTAGAGTTGCTTATTGCTTTTAATTAAGATCTACCACAATGATTCTCATATATGCAAAATTAAATAAACAAACAAAAAAAATCCCTGTATCACCACAGTCTAATTTCCCTTTGCTTTGTCTGTTTACATGTCTCACCTTCAGACTTTCTACTCTGGCTGCAATGAGCGCGTTTATGGGTACAACCAGAAGCAGCACTGCAACACCTGCTAGGACAGAGGGGCCAAGTTCTTGCCACAGAAAGATGACAGCCACAAGGATCTGAAAAGGTGCTGACCACAGGAGGTTGAGGTTCACAGCCAGCTCCATGAGCTGCTGAGCGTCCGCTGACATCAGGTTAACAATTTCCCCAGTTGTGTAACTGCGACGGGAGGAGCTCGCTAAAGTTAAGGCCTGCAACCAGAAATGACACAGGACAGAAGTCACAGAAAGCAAGAGTTTTCAGGAACTGCTGTCTTTAGGTGCCTCAGAGGAACTGAAAAAAGGACAACGATTAGTAAACCCGAACTCACTGAACCAGACTTGCAGCTCTTGATACTAAATACATAGGCCCCCATGRTGCAAGCAGAGCCTAAAAAGCTTCAGCTCTGGGCTAGCCTAGGCAAAAATACACATATACATACACACACACACACGATCTCTTTCTCTCACCGACTGGTGCCTGGCATTTTTTCACTGTGCCATCTGTGACTCCTGTGGCTACCAGGGCAGTGCTACAGCATCACACTTCCTCACATGCCTCCCATGTGGCAAACACAATCTGATCTGCTGGTCACTGACTGACTGTTCAGAGTGAGGAACAAACTGTAGTCCCGCCATTACGAGTCTTGCAGTACTGCTCTGCTTCCTTCCTCCCTCCCCAGCACACTTTGAAATGGGACATGGAAGGAGGAATTCCTCTTCCTCAAGCATTGCACCTGAAAAGTGAAATCTCGTGTGCTGCTTCATAAAACACACRCAAGAGCTCTACCAGACTTGTGCCATTCCTAACAAAGTAACTAAAGGCACAGCACAAAGGAACTAACTTCATCTCATGTAGCATAATTAATTAGCATTATTTGCTATAATGCTATATTTGCTATATCTCAATGTACTGCAGGATAGACATGATTACTTTTATTACTGTGCTATTAGTGACTGCATTCTATGCGAAAGTGTTACRGGGCCCCTATTATATTTCATCAGAGTTGGCTAAGTTCCACAGCAGTTAATCATCTTAAAAATAAATTAAAAAAAAAAATCTAACTTACTGAATAGCCAAATCAACTGCAAATCAGTTTCATTAAAATAGAGAAATTCTTCATTCTCCATGCGGGAAAATCTGGGCAATTTTACCTTCTTCTACTCAATACCACTATACAGAAAAACAGTGATTACCTGCATGCTTCCTTTTATCCAGACACCTCGCCTAGAAAATTTCTCAAGCTCTCCCAGTAAATCTGTCGAAATTAGGCCTAGTCACAATAGGAAGATTCCAGCTTCTTTGTGTATTTCTAGTATTCTCTCTGTCCAAAGTATTTAATTGCAGGACTGGAAGAGAAACACTGCTGAAATTCCAWATTATTCTAAATCATCCAAATAAGGTCAATCTGTTAGCCAGCCACCAGCAGTCTAGAACATCTCGAGGTTTTGAACATGCTGACAAATCTAATGTTTTCTAAAGCTGAGGGTTTATTTTGTTGGTTCATTTGAAGAGAAAGTAGAAGAATACATAATTACCTTTTTGTATATCAGGCCGACAACTGCAGTCTTGATTTTGATTGCAGTAAGCATGTTGTGCCGTTGATATAACTGATGGATAAGAGTTTGAGAGAGAACCACAACAAAAAGGGCAATAGCATAGCCATAACCCCTGCTGCGTGAACCAGGGTGACTTTCACTCAGTGCTATCAGTGCTCTGAAAATGAAACAAAATAAATGTTAAAACCCATATATGAAATCAATATCTGACAACAGAAAGGTCAATAAACTAATACATGTACAACTTAATTAACCCACTTCATTCCTAGAACACCAGAAAGGCCATAAAGAAATGCTATGTTAAAAAATGGCAGTGCTTATCCGCATTTTCCACTTTGTCAGCACAGAAATAATTCTCAAATACTACCCTAAAGATGAATTTACTCCTGCTGACTTTATTGACAATGCCATATAAATACAGAATGGCAAAAAATATATGTTTTAGCAAGATATTTCTAATTAGAAATTCCACATCTACCTATTACAGCTGGGAGAGAGAGAGGAAAGGCAAGAAAATTCTCATTTTTTGCTAGTAATAGATTTCCTTAAATAGCTAAGAAATGTGGAGTCTTCCTAAAGATTTTATTGTTAATAGTTTTGTAACCAAGCACACTATAAGATTCCTCTGATACCTGGTACAATCTGGTGGTTAACAGCAATTATGTCCATTAGCTATTTTAAACACWTTAGTATTTGACAGATGCTTAACACCTCCTTGGCAACAATGATTTATAAAAATCAATCTCATCCGATTTACGGTTCTAGCAAAATAACATAGTCACTGCAGCTTTCCATTAACTGATGAAGCTGCAGATATTATTGCATATTTAAGGGCTTTGTTGAAAAACACAGATGAAAAAAAGTCACCGTAAAAGCAAGGGAGTTAAATATCTTTGCATTGCATTTGTTTTTATAATTCGTTTCATATTTAAGTACATTAAATACTAAAGTATAATATTGTGAAGTGGAGCTACTGCTTTTGCCTCAGTCCTTTGGCTAAGAAAGTTGTGATTATTTGAGCTTTCCTTCAATAATAAAGATGAATCACATAGAGATGACCATTGTAAAACCATCTTGGCAAAATTCTTAAGCTTGGCTTTGATACTGGCAATCTTTTAACTTTATTTTTTCTGTTAGTCTTTGAACATAAAGTAAAGCACATTAAAAACTTACTTCATTATCTGTGGACCCGTGAAAGCCAGAGTATCTGCTGTAACTTTCAGAAAGGCAACTTTAATCAACAAAAATTTAAAAGTTTGCCACAACGGGGAAAGCAAAGATGGTTTAGAGGAACTTGTTCTCGTAAACAGAATTCTTTTGATGCAAGATGCCTGTGAAATAACAAAAATATGAACAGAAATTAGAGAAGAAATCACGTTCTCTCTTCCCATGCACACAAAAAGAAATGGATTAGTGTCCATCTGTAACCAACACTGCCCTTGCAATCAAAAACACTTAATTTCCATCACTGGAAGTGGAATACAAGCTTTTATGTAAGAAGTAAAGCATAGTTTTATTTAGAAGGCTAGCAGTCTAAGGAAAGGGTGAATATGGTTTCTTGGGCTATCCCAACCATCCACAATTATTGTTAGAAATTACTTTAACCCTTAACTGATTTTCTCAGGTCAAAAATTTTAATGGGCACAACAGAGGAAGTCTTCAAGGAAGCTCGAGATGCATTATTTATAGGCTCACAGTAATGTTTGTGTTTAAAGACAACTTTAACTTCTACTTCCTTTCTACTTTTTTTCAGAATATTTTCAATTATTGAAAAATATATTCTTTTTCAGCTTGAATTTAGCTTATGAACAATTACAGATATCCTTGCCAGGGCTCAAAACAGTAATGCAGCTGTTCTTAGAAATTACAATAATAAAGGACAGATTATTTTCTAAAGATTAATTTGTTTCTAACAACAGTATCTGACCTTACATGAAAAATGTTTCTGAAGGCTTTTGGCAGAAAGTGTGCGGGCGAGTTTGTGGTCAGTAGAAGATAGGATAAATCTATAAGTACAAATAAGAAATACTAAAGAAATACTGGAAAACCGGACTCTACAAGAGTCCAGTTTTCTTAAGCTACACACTTTTATGGGTTAGTTAAGCCCTCACTGCCATGACCTTCCTAGCATTATGGAACTCACAATGCACTTTAACAACAACAAATAAATAACTGTAACTGAAATTTCAAGGATTTATATACAAATCAGTCACGAAAACTCAAGCAAAAAAAAAAAAGAAAGTATTACTACAGATTATGGTTGAATCTTGTTCTCCCAATAAATTCTTAAACTTCCTAACTATTCTAAAATGCTTCGGGTTAATATGAAACCTGTGGTCCCAGATGCTCCCAAAACAATGTTTAATTTAATCAATTAAGAAATAATTTAAGAATTCAAAAAAAAAATCCTATAGCCACAACAGAATGATTACAATCATGATTGACTTTTCTAATTCATAAAATGTGTTCTGCTGAATAAACAAACAACTAAGTTTTGAGAAAACTCCTCCGGAAGTTAGACTCCTTAAATTTAGGAAAGAATTGTGCCTATTGTCAGAATTACCACTACCTTTAATCCAGTGGCTGATTTTTGCATTTCCTTCCTCCATTGCTTTTCAAACTTGGGACACACACTGTATGGCGAGTCACTTTTGTTCAGTTCAAACAGGTCATCCCTCTCCAATGGCTTCTTATAGCCTATAGATATTAGCCTAAAAGAAAGCAATTAATTCAGACATAAAACACAGGCATAAAACACAGCACACAAAAGCAGAAATTCTAACTCAAAAAATTAACGATACTATGTACAGTATACAAATTAATTCTATATTCAACATTGTCTATAATTCTATAAAAGGCTGCAGACTAAAGGGGTACCTAGCTATAATCAGCTTACATATACTGAAATTCACTTGAAGTAAGACCTTGAACAGCAAATTCTGAGGAAAACTTGCACCTGGGAGTCTGTCCACATTTCTTTGGGGGAAAATATTGTATTTCTTTAGACTTCTGTTTACAACTCAATTCCAAAAAACCCATTGCTGCCTCAAAGCCAGGATATCATTATTATTTGGGATATYAGAGTTCCAAACTGCCTCAAGGCTAAGGAAATATGATATAGGGTTGAAACATCATTATTTAGAGTGCAAGCACTTAAAGAAAGTATATAATTAACAATTCATTATCTTTGTTTGCTTGTGACTGGAAAGAAGGTGTATAAGGTACATAAGTATTCTAATACTTAAATATTTAATTACATCAAGCTGGACAGAAATCTTACATTATTTTCTTCTCTTTTGCTAAACTTTGTGGAAATAATTAAAAACTATGACGAGTAAGCTTGATTTGATGTTTTGGGTGAACATTGTAAAATRAAGGAAATAAATAAATGCAATACGAAAGTGCTGTACTAAGCATACTGCCAAATCTCTGAAGAAAAAATAAAAAAAAATATATTCGTGCTCTAGCAATGTATGAAACTGGTAAAATTATATCTTCCTTGAAAATGACAGAGAACTTGAACTTCAGAGGGCCACAGTTTCCAAAGAAACTCTGAACCCTTGAAATAATCCTATTGTTTTTTCTCCATTTACTAACAGTAAATACTATTTTCAATTTTTCACTAAAATTAGTGATATTGAATACTGGAATTGAATAACTACTACAAGAAGTAGTTCTAATACTCTTAAACACTTTTTTTCCCCCTCATTCTTWGATTTTTGAATTCTTCAGTTTATGTGTCTGATTGAAAAGCAGCAAGGATGAGTAATGGTCAGGAGACAAAGAAAAAGATGAAGTTGTTTGAAATACCATTGTGCATCACAAGTGAAGGAAACTGCGTAACTTGATGTAGCTGAACTTTCAGTTCCTATTTTTGGGTGGAAAACTTTCCCAAGAAGCAGAGGTGCTTTAGTGGTGCTTGTGAGCAGGTGATCTATAGTAACAAGAACATATGGCCTGTCATAAAGGGTCATGATCAAGCATGAAATCACCTACTTGGAAACTACCTTAGATACCCTAATGAGTATTTGTTCCTGCAGATCTAGAAAATTGTTTTATCACACCTAAGGCTCTATATGGGGGTTATAATCTTTGATAAACACAGATAATAAATACAAAGGATAGCCTAATTTGGCTACAGGAAGTAAACAGTAACTGCAGGCTCAGATTCTAGGCTGAGTCTAAAGGAAGGTATGCGGAATGTGGGTGTATGCTCTGCAATTCAGTGAACACCAGTGAACGTCAGCAAAGAGTTTATTAAATTCTCACCTGCTAAACCAGGAATACGTTAGTTTACTAAAGAGAAAAACACCTTCTTCAGGGCTGCTTTTCTGTTAAAAAAAAATGAAAAAAATATCAGTGCTACTAGAAAAAAAAAAATTTTACAAGAAATATAATTATTGGAAGCTATTTAATTCTGAGCTATAATGAGAGCTATTGGTGGAAATAAAAATAAAAAAGATATTATGTTTTATATATATATTTATTTATTTTAGTTACAATTTTACTCAGCATTTTACAAATTACCAGAACATTTTTTCACAGCAGTATTTACCACCTTTTTTTTCAGACTGGCCTCCCAGACTGTCTCCTCCTCCTGCCCTATTCTGTCCCTTCCTCCTGCTTCCCTGCTGGTATCCAGTCCAACCCAAGGCCTGTGCTAMACGTGCAACTCTTTTCATTACTTGCACCATCAATAGGCTCTTTCTCTCTTAACACCAGGCATGAAGTACAAGAGAAATGTACAGCAGTTTAATAAAAGAACCTCCCTCTCTCTAAGAAAACATAAATCACCACCTTAGCTTGACTTTACACTGCATGTGCATACTTCAGAGAATGATAACATGAACAGTAAATCATACACAATATAAATAAACCTTCCTCAAAAGCCTGATTTTTTTTTCTATTTACTTGATAACCTATTGGGAGAACAGCAAACTCCCTTTGTATTTTAAGACAGGAAGGACTACTAATGTGTAAACTACATTATATATATAAAGTAAAGGGGAGGGGAATATAAAGATTGTGTCATTGCCAATTTCATACATTGTCTGCTGAAATATGTGTAAGAAAGGAAAGCAAATATGAACTCTCCCACACTTCCTGAGTAATTCGTATCCACACCCTCAGCACACCTGAAGAGGAATTTCTGTGGCTCAGAAACTTAAGTGTCACACTGAAATCATTTCTAACAAGAAACAGATTTCTAACACTCACAGATTTGTGCTGTAGGTGGCATAAAAACTCATCTGTCAAAAATACATAGTACTGGTGCACTAAGACCCTGTATGTTTTCACAACAGTAATTTGTTGTGCTTTCAGTCAAAATAAAACAAAACCTAAAAAGCTAAAGAAATAAACACACTGGAAATAAATGCACATATGCACCCAAAAAGTTGTCTCTGTACCAAAAAGCATAGCTTGCTGTGCATRTGATGGAGAAGCTTGCCCTTTGGTATCAGATTTATGTGTCTGTCATTGTACATTACGAAAGGTTAAATCCACACACAGCRTTTTTACTTATTAACTTCTACTAATGCAGAATGGTAGAAATGTGGGCATGGCCATCTATTGGCTTTGGTCAAGTCCTGCTCCCACTTCTGCCATTAGAAAAGTTTGCACTTCCTTAAAAAAAAAAAAAAAAACAATAAAAGCAGAGGGGAGTGAGGGGGACAGATACACTGAACAAAACTCTGGTCTTAAAAATATTCTCTCTTGCCTATAAATTCAAAGTATGTATCCCAGGACATACCTGCAACACATAACACTTCTTAAGTGCATTTTGACCAAAAAAAAAAAAAAAAAAAAAAAAAAAAAAACAACAACAACAAAAAAAAAACCTTCAGGAAATCCAAATCCAAGCCGGCACTCCTTCACTGCCTGGCAGCTTGGGGTTGAAACCTTGCTTTCCTATAGAAGTCATGTGGGTTCCATCATAGCCTGACCACCCTTCCAACAAGCAATTTATGGGATTCTCTGACCGTGTTTATTTAGACAGGCCCCTCTCTGGTTCTGGCTTGTCGAGGCTGCCGCTCCCGGTGCCGGCAGGCCCCGCCGCATCCAACTTTATCCGTCGTGGTCCCACCAGCCGCTCTCCACCTCTCGCAGCCCTTGACAGCAGCCCAGTAACCCCGAGCACGYAGCGAACCGACACCTGATCCCTTAAGACCGGGCAGCCTCCTTCACCCAAGCGCACGCACTCTAATAAAATACCCCCCCGCGCCGCGCCCGGGCCCCGCCGCGCCGCTCACCTCGTGGAGGCCGCGCCGTGCCCCGCGGGAGGCGCCCATGGCGGCCCCGCTGCCCCGGGCACCGCTGCAGCCGCCGCCGGGGCGGCCGCGGCCTCGCGTCGCTTCGCGCCGGAACGGGGCGGCGCGACGGCCGCCGAGCCCCGCCCCGCGGGACCGTTAACGGCCGTTAAACGCGTAGGCAAAGCCGTGCAAACGCAAACCCTTACAATCACAAACCCATACAAGCGCAAACCCTTACAATCACAAACCTGTACGAATACAAACCCAAGTACACATCGGTTCCCTGTTTGAAGTGGAGCGCCATAGTGTGGTCACTGCCTTGTACTGTTGGATCGCATGTAAACGAGTAGTTTGGCCGTGTCCCGAGTGCTCCCCTTGTGACACACCATGSCTACATATTCTCTTAACACACTGAGGGGTTCTGGCTAAGCGGCTATTGAGAGGTGCTACAAACCCATGCTTCCCGCTTCCCGCAGGGAACAAAAAGAGAAGGACTAGGAAGAAAGCGGCTAAGAAAAATCATCTYTAGAATAGGATGGCTGCTTCATCATGTACACACATATGATCATGTGTGACATTTTTGTCACACTCACATGTCACAGCTCACATTTGATCATGTGTGATCTCCCCGGTACAGGGAGGTTGTGGGGTCTCCTTCTCTGGAGATCTTCCAGACCCGCCTGGATGCCGCCCTGTGCCCCGTGCTCTGAGTGTCCCTGCTGGAGCAGGGGGGGTTGGACTAGATGGTCTCCAGAGGTCCCTTCCAACCTCAACCATTCTGTGATTCTGTGATTTTTTTGGCATAAAATTGTGCACAGCAGATTACTGAACCTATCTTCTGGGGAAGATGGTCAAGGACATACTATCATGGTCTAAAGTTTATCTAAGCTAATTCTGGTTTGGGAATCCATCYGGTTTCATCTGGTAAAGGCAAGATCAAGGTAATGTTAACATATTCTTCCTCTACTTCCTCTACTTGGCTATGCTTACTCTACTTAGCTATATTTACATTTAAGTTTAAAGAAACTGAGTGTATTTCTCTTGTTAACTTTATTATCCTAGCAGCTTCTGTAATCCGCAACTGACTGGTATATTAGTCATATATTTCACCAGAAGCTGGATAATATTTACATAACATAGATTATATAGGTTATAATCTAAAGTTACTGATACTATCTAAAGTTATAGATCTATAACATAGATTATTTAGATTATAATCTAAAATTACTGATCTGATGATAATTGTCAGCATGAAAAGACAGAATAAAAGATAGATGTTGCAGGCATTTGTGTGGAAGAGTGGAGGGAAAAGGGAAAAGGGAAAAGGAGTCAGGCAGACTGAGAGTTTCTTAAAGATGTAAGGTGTAGAATTTTGTATATACTCTTTCTGGAGATGGTTGAACTTAGTTTTTCTGCGAAGGTCACTGGAATCTAAATGGTAGACTTAATTTTATGCAGTATTAAATAGTGGAAAATTCTTTTTTTTTCATTTTCTCGTATAATAGTATCATACAAGTGTTTCATCATACTTTGTCTTGTATTAAATGTCTGTATCTGTCTGCAAGTGTTGATGGTAACTGTGAGGAGTTAGAAGTTGTGAAAGATATTGAATAGATCATTTCACTATCTTGATTCACCACCATGTGAGTTTATTTTTTTCTCTGCTAAACAGAAGAAGACTTTTCTTCTTAATAGGCAGTAGAAATTCACCTGACTCCTGCTCTTATGCTACCAAAGAGAACTCTAATGGAGATACTCCATTACATTTTCATCATTTGTTACAAATAACAAATTCATTGTTCCTCCTTCTCCAGGACAGGAGGCAACAGCAATGAACTGAAGCACAGGAAGCTGAACATGAGCAAAAACTTCTCAACATTGAGGATGACAGAGCCCTGAACAGGCTGCCCAGAAAGGCTGYAGAGTCTCCTCTGGAGGTACTCAAACCTGCCTGGAAGTGATCCTGTGTGGCGTACTCCAGGGRGTTTGGATTAGATGATCACCAGAAGTTCCCCCAACTTTAATACTTCTGTGATTCCCAAACAAGCACTAGAAAATAAATTTACAGAAAGATGCATATATTCATATAGTTCTTGTSAGTTCATATTGAAGGTCTAAAGTATAAGGTCTAAAGTATACACATTCATTTGAGTATTGATACACGTGCAATTCATGTAATTGCTGCAAGTGACCTTATTTTAYCCCCCCCCAAAACTACTAACTGGAAAAAATCAGCTCTAGCGTATGTACAATATCTATAGATCTTTACTATAAATAACACCAGAGCTAAGTCAGTAAAGACTCTTACATTTAGTGGAAGGGAATGTATGCTGTTCATGCTTTAGTGCCAAACATAAAATCTTGATCTGACACTCAGAATCTCTGTCCTGCTCATTGCTTTGACTTTATCAACATCTTCAGACAATTACACTGTTCACAATAATACATTCAAGATACATCCACTGGTGACAGAAGTGCTTCATGAATGGCTGAAATTAACACAGAAATKTAATGGAAGTACATAGTGAAATAACAATTCTCCACAGTTTCTTGGGGAAAATAAAAATACTCTTTTCCCTTTATTAGGAAAATTTCATCTTCTTAAATTTTTTCCTATATCCTAAATAGTACTACAGTGTTAGGATACTTTATACATTTCACATTTCAAATATAATATCATACACATTGAGAATTACTTTTCCTAATAAAGTGCAAAGAGAGACAATTTCTCCTCCCCACCTCCCCCCCCCCCCCCCCCCCCCCAAAATGCAATTAAGTCATGGAAAGAATGAATCCATTTCACAGTATTAATGTTTTTTCTTCTTGGCTTTGCACTTGTAATTTTGATCACATTCTCTGTGTTTCTTTTTGTCATTCTCAATACAACTGTCACTGTCACAACTTAGATATTCTCTCTTTCTTTTGGAGGTGCTTTCATCCTTCTGGTACACTTCAGAATCACTGGAGTGTGGCAGGGCCCACTTGAAAGAATTTTGTCCAGGCTTAAAATTTGCAACTTGATTCTGACAGGAAGGCAAGAATGAATTTGAAGGCAGTGGTGAAATCATCTGATTGAAAGGAAATTGTTGACCCACTGGACTGTGTACTGTGTACTGTTGTCCTAAAAAATGGTTCATCTAAGAGAAGTAAAAAAAAAAAAATGTTAATACTGTTCAGAGAAAGTTTTCAAGAGCTTAAATTTGCATGCATTACAGCTTCTATCTGAAAATACTGACAAGTGTTCTCCTGACAGCAAGACTTCCTACTGACTAGCAGTGTATGTCCTATGTGCAGACTCCTAAGTACTTGGCAATAAGTACTAATTAAGTGCCTGGCCCATGCAAATAAAGGTGAGGGATATGTGTGTATGGGGTAACATGTGAGAAGAGCTCATTCTACTTAAGCTAAGCCTAGAGCAACAAGTTCTCACTGGAGACTGCCAGCCCCTCTCTATTTCTGTCCTCAGGCTGCAGCTAGCAGGAATAACCTGACCAAAGTTGACCTTTTCTGCTAAGGTGKTGGATCATCCTCCAGTCAGACTCGSTGGTACCAATACTGCCTCCAGTATCCCACATTAAAAGACAGCTTCATTACTACTGATCAAGGCTCATCAGAATTAGAAGCTCCACAAAGGCGTTTGGTCAGCTGGATTTGCCCAAAAGGCTGCCATGTGAAGAAGCTACTGCAGTTGCCTTGCGGAATATCTCRGTAGGGATGAGTTAAGGAAGAACAGACCAGTAGCATCATGTTCTGTGAGAGAGGAACTGGAGTAGCACTTCTTGCTTCTTAGTGCAATAAAAGCAAATAATGCATGTGAGAGCTGCAGAGACATGAACACGCAGAGTTCAACAATAATCGTTGCCCTGACTCATTTCTGTCATTGCTTGTGGTGGTTTGTTATGGGAGTTTTCATTTGCTTTCACATAGGGCGATGTTTTAGATGTGGGCAAATCTGAATCATGCTGGAGAGTTAGGAGACTCCCTGACTGAATTCCTGGGTATGAAAAGGCTATGGCTTGCATGGCTCTCATTCTTCTAGGTTAGCTTGTCTCAACAACAGGGCATGGAACAAGAAACAGTAAAGAATTCCTCCTGTAGATTTTCTCAATATCTTAAGCAATACTTTAAAGATATTCTATGACTTAAAGACATTCTTAAAATAAAAAAAAAATAGTTTGTTTCTCTATTATAGTATCCTTAAATGATAAAATTAACTGATTTCATATAGTCAAAGTTTGTAGTCTACAGTACATTCTGAGGTATCATATAAGCACCTTTATTTGCAAAAAAGTAAAATGTCTTCAACTTCACAGATTCCCCTTGCTTCCCYTCTTCCCCCATTTATAACTTTTAGTACAAACTCACTGTCTTTTGAAAGACTGAGAAGTCCTGAGGTAAATTATTATTCATTGGAAACGGAGTAACAGGAAATGGAGGATTTCCATAAGGTTCTTGATACCTAGGTTAAACAAGCAAATAAACAAARGACAGCCTTTCACCAAATACTGCTTACTGTAGTGCTGATATCTAACTATTGGGATAGAASAAGTACATCCATGAGAAGGATCAAGATGTTAACAACTGAATTTCCATGAAAAAAAGCATAGTAAGACAAAGAAAATACATCCTAAGACTCAGTCTGTGTATCATCTTCACATCTACTTAAGGTCACAAACTCGAAAGAGTTTCCRATTTATCTGTTGGAGTTTAGCTCCTGTGCAGGGTTCTGTCACACTTCTGAACAAAAATACTGAATTTGCAATGTTGCAAAATACTGAAACTAGGGTGTTTGTAAYTCCTTTGGCAGTTTGTGCCTGTGCCTTCATATGTGTGACAGCTGCTCGTGCAAATACACATCATTATGAATAGAAACTATTATGAATATAATTTTTTTTAAAGCTCAATTCCATTATTAGACTTTAAGCCCTAGGAACTATCAATGGAAACATTTCTAGTATGAACACTGTACTTCAATATTCTTTTGTTGTTTCTATACCTTGTAAAAACAAATGAAGACTGGAAAGCCAAAGCTGCTTGAACCTCTGGATGCAGTCAAAAGTAGGCTTATGGCTGCTTTTATGAAGAGTCTGCAGACTGATTCCATATTGCAAATTTAAAATACAACATATTAAAATCAAAGGGAATCTTTTATGGCAATATAGTACAGTTATTAAGAATCTGTCTTAACGATAGAAATCAATTATTGTGCCTTAGAATGGAGGCACATTAATGTCTCTGCTAAATGTGTGTGTTTTGGACAAAAATGAATGTCACATGAATGTGCTAAAATATGTTACATTAAAAATATTTCCTCTTAAACTATTTGAAGAGAATCCTGGGTTATATTCTGATTTTTCTGTTATATTCTGATTTTTACTGTGTTAGGACCTTGTTCTGTTCCTATAAATAATATCAGAAAGGATAATTTTTCTCATTTTATACATCATATTTTTGAAGGATAGTGCTACTCTTTGTAACACAGTACCTTATTCTACCACATCAATTCACTTTTTAATGAGATTAAAAAGCAATCATGCAATTAAATTCACATGTGATATTTGTTACCTATATGAAGGTGAACATGTGTCAACAGGGTTGTCAAAACYGTGTGCAGGGTTGTTCAGTTCTGAAGAGTGTGAACTCCCTATAAATGAGACAAAAGCATAATAACTAGTCAGTTATGACTGTTTGATTAACCAGTTAAAACACAGAAAGTGCTCTGTCATGAGTGGTGAGCTAACATATTAGAGTAGTTGTAAAGGCAAAAGTGTCATATCTCAGCAGACAGAAGTCTGTATCATCATTTTAATSCATGAAAATGTTCTTTTTTTCAAACCTATTTATAGAGGCATAAATCAGGGTTGTTGAAATTATCAAAACCAGAATCATTCCCTCCCATCCGCAGGCAGATGTTTCTGATTTTAGAAACCTCAGTCATTTTAAGTGAAAACAGRAGCTATTCTATACAGCCTGCTAAAGAACAAGTACTCCAGTATGAACAKTAGAGCTAAGTATTTGGGCAACAAACACTGCCTTGATCATTAGTTTTACAGAAAGTTTATTTATATAAACATAAAATGAAGCATATGAATTTGACTGTATTCTTCTCTCTATAGTCCCTCCTGCTTAAAAGCTCTGGTATGGCCTTAGTATAAAGCCTATCATCAGCCTAAGTGTAACTTGTCATGTAAAACTACCATGCCAAAGTTGAACATGCTTTCCATAGTGTGTGGTCTGAGCTGGATTATAAATTATGCTGTTCTAAGCCAACCTATTGTTTCTTTCTAAATAAAGAAGACACAAAATATGAACCATTCCCTATGCAAAAGCCAAGGTTTGGCTTGCAAAAAGGTTACCATTTCTTAAAAAGAATGGACTGCAATGTGTTCAACTCTAATTATCTTTCTAAAAGAGTTTATAGAATTACAGAATCACAGGATGGTTAAGGGTGGAAGGGACCTCTAGAGATCATCTAGTCCAACCCCCCTGCTCCAGGAGGGACACCCAGAGCATGGGGCACAGGGCGGCATCCAGGAGGGTTTGGAGAAGTCCTCGATGCAAAAACTCTACAATCCTTTTTTTTTTTTTTTTTTTTTCTTTTTCCAAATAACTAGAATTTAATTTTAGCAACTACTCAGGCAAACTTAACCATTGAAACTTCTGAACCTACCGAGCCGATATTGCACTTTAATTGGTCTTCCATACAAACGGATTCCATTCAGCAAAGCTATTGCATAAGGCACTGATTCAGTGTGCTTAAAGCAGACAAATCCAAAAGACTTCGGTTTTCCTTCTTTGTCCTTACAAATGGTCACTTTGGTCAATGGTCCAGCCTGAAAGAAATTGTTGTATTATTTTCTCATATAACTTATCAGAGTGTCTTTTCATCTGGCTTTGAATGTGTATTTCATAATGAAGAGTATAAGTTTCATTACTTAATTTTGAACATGTGTCTCCACACATGCTGGCCACTATTTCTGAGCTTTCTCTATTAAAGCATCATTCTGTTTGTTCTCTCTTATAACTACACAGTTAGATCCTCTTCACTTTTCTATAATCAGCTAAAACAAAACTATGAGAGCTATATGGATTACAGTTATATATCCATTATGTGGTTATATGCATACGGGAAGACTAAGTTATCAATTATTTGTGGTACATACACAGCTATCAGCACAATTGCTATAGAGGTTTGTGCCCAGCTATTTTAACTCCGCAAACTGATAATACCACTGGCTAGAAGTGACCTTCTCCATTACTTTCTGTTTAAAATCCTAAAATGAGTAGTATCAAAACTGTAAGAACAAACCTGAATACAGAGGAGTACTCACAGAACAAACCCTAAACACATATAGAACAAGTTTTCTGTTAAGAACTAACACTAATGTATGGCAAGGTATCAAGAAACCACTTATCTCATCAAGGACAACATACTCTTTTTGATAAAAAAAAGGAGGAAAAGAGGAAACCTAGCCTGAAATATCTTCACTGAAAAGGCATTCCATCTCCACTCATTTGCAATGCTTTAATCTAAGGTTAGTATTTCCTTAAGAGCCAAAATAAAGCAGTGATATTCCATAAATTTTAGCTCTATTTTCAAAGAAACTGTCATTTTCATAACACATGTTGAAGATGACGGATCTTTATCAAGACTGAATATTAGTCAGTGAATTAACGTCTTCTCGCCAAAAAGTSTGCAAGTTCGTAAAGCTGATTTAGCAGGGTGAAAAGAGAGGGCCCGAGGATGTTTCCTCTTGGCCAGGAGTGTGTAAGATCCAACTGTTTTATTTAGGAGGATGCAACATGTCACGTAATTGCTGACCTGGGTAGGTTACAAAGTAATTCTCCAAATATGGTCACAGAATTACCAAATGTCTGAATCACTGATGGAGTATTCATGGTTTAGCTCAGGCAAAACACAATTTAACTTATGGCTTAACAGTTTTACAACAATTAAAATGTCCATAAACAATTAGTTTCAAAATAAATACAAAGCATATGTTCAGATGTAAAACTTAAGGCACAGAAAGTAATTTACTTTATATTCTGCATTTTTGGGCATTAAGAGTGATGATGTGGAGCTGTCTTCTTCCAAGTTATTAGACTGAAGACAATAAAGACCTTTATATGTAATAACAACATCTGAAAGGGATACATTTATCTTGCCATCTGAGTRTAAACTACTCCTAATTTAAGTAAGAATTCTATAATTCTGTGATTCTAAGTAAGATGTTTCTTTCTCAAAATATGAGCAACATTTCCTTGCTTTTGTCCTACTCTTCCAAGGAAAAATAGAGCAGCAATATAGACAAACACTAAGGATCGAAAACAATGTACCATTTTTATTTTCAGTGATATTCATTTTCAGGCAATACAGTAGTGCATAACACCTAAGTTTCTGCATATCTTGAAGTTTGCTTTTTTTTTTAATAAAATGTTTATTTTTCTTCAGTGACTCTTCAAGGCATTTTTGATGTTCTGCGCTACTCTACAATTTTTCTAAAAATGACATATCTAGTCTTCTGATTATTATTTGCCTAGTAAAGAAGATCTGTTTTTTCAAGAACTAAAAGCAACCAAATCATGTGCTTTGCAGATCAATCTTTTAAATATGTGGCCTTCACAAAWAAAAATATGAATAATTTAAGTAAGTAATAATCATAAATATTTTCTCCTCATTTGACAGGAGGAATACTAGAGCTCAGGAGCACATTTTAAGGCTAGAATGTACTATGAAGACCGAAGAGCATATTCTCCAAGAATGGAMAACACTGCAAACAGAAGCACAGGTTGTTGCCAGAAAAATCAGAGAAGGGCGAGTGAGACAAAGAGGAAAGTAAGTAGGTGTTACTGGGATGGCCTAAAGACATGGACAGAAGTCAGCAGTTAGATGAACTGAGGCAGATCAGGCAGAACAGGCATGCAGAACTGGATTCTAGGAGCATCCACCTATTTTTATCACTTTGGTGCCAAGATTTGTGTCATATTACTCATGCCTTGCAATCTTGCCTAGTTAATAGGATGACTTCCAAATGAAAAAGATGAATAGAACTGATCAGCAGAAAAAGCTTTGGTTAGCAAATGAAAGGAACAATCTTTTATTATTATTATTATTATTAGTAGTAGTAGTAGTAGTAGTAGTAGTAGTAGTTTTAGTTTTAGTTTTTAGTTTGTTGACGTAACAGATAGAGGCAAGCTTCATTCTGAGATTATAGGAACAAAACCGATTCATGAATGCAAACCTGTCACCATCCTGTTGGCTCAACTGTCCAGCCTGAGTACTTTAAGCTTCAAAAAGATTGTCTAGGATCGAACGAGGAGAAAAAGAAAGAAGAAAAAATCAGGAAAAAACACGAAGGTTTTGTAAATGCCAGAGATCAGAACTGAAACGGAACCAGTACCTTAAGACAGCCCAACCCTGAAGCAAGTTTCTGTATATTGGTAGCRTTTAATAAATGGGTTTTTGTTTCTTTAAACGATTGAGAGTGTAGTCAG
This sequence comes from Nothoprocta perdicaria, assembly GCF_003342845.1. Lineage (NCBI taxonomy): Eukaryota > Metazoa > Chordata > Aves > Tinamiformes > Tinamidae > Nothoprocta > Nothoprocta perdicaria. Next base: position 2,492,454 of record NW_020456065.1, on the reverse strand, counting down.
CACAAGAAGAGATTGCAAAGGACATATCTCCTCTTTGTTGCTGTATTTCCTCCTTRCGTAACTCGACCTCTAAAGGTGCASTTTAAATTCCAATTTGGAAAATAAATAAATGAATAAATAAAGAACCAAAAACCCCACCACCGGCAACAACAACGTCAAAAGCAGCTCTGGCTATTTAATACAGTCCTTCCAGCCCCCTGCAAAGAGGGCARATACAATTTTAACAGCCTCTCAAGTATCAGACATCAAAAAGGAGGCAGCCCGCGGCCGAGGCTGCCCGTTACCGAGAGGCCGGGGAACGAACCCGGCCCCCGTCGCGCCCGTCCCGCTTCTCCCCGTCCCCCCTTTCCCTGTCCCACCTGCAGGAAGAGCTCGTAGAGGATCTCCTCGCGCACGCGGCTCTCCAGGTTGCCCACGAAGAGGGTCCGCTCCGCCGGCCCGGCCCGCCCGGGCGACGACATGGCGGCGGGCGGGCGGGCGGGCGAGCGGCCCCTCGCGCCCCGCGGCCGCAAACCGCCGCGCGGCGGCCCGCGTTGCTGGGAGACGTTGCCGCGCGACCGGGCGCGTTGCTCGGAGACGTTGCCGCGCGACCGGGCGCGTTGCTCGGAGACGTTGCCGCGCGGCGAGGCGCGTTGCTAGGAGACGGGCGCGAGCTTGGAGGGGGAGGAAGGGGAGGAGATTTTTCTGAGTTTTAAGACCTGCTATGAAAATAAACCATAGAAAAAGCTCTATTCGCTSCTTGCCGTCTTGTGGGCTAAGCGGGTACTGCAGCTGCTTGTCACTGGCAGGGACAAGCTTCAAAATCTTCTGGGGAGCTACAGTCAGCAACAGGATAAAGCGTTTTGGTAGATGCTAATAAATGCAAAGTTGGAGGGTTGGAAATTTTACCTTTCTCAATATTCTTAAAAGAACTAGGGCATGAATGCTGCCTTTAAAGTTGAGATTAAGCCTGCACTCCCACTTACTGCTTCATGGTTACTTGGATCCAATGCACACTATCCATACATATATTTAAAGTTTTATTTTGGAAAAAAAACAACTCCCCCCCCCTCCCCCCCCATATTTCTAGAAGACATCTTTCTAACAGCAATGTAAAYAGCTTTCAAATAAATTATTGTTTTCCCTAAGCATTAATGATGTGCTTTGCCTCCATGCCCATTGTTTTCCAATGGAGATTTGGTTACTGAATTGTCAAGTGTAAGCTAAACATCAGTATTAAACTGTCTCTTTTTCTTATATGTACTTACAGGAAGGGATTATCAATTAACATGAGTTATGAGCTACAGTGCAGCAAGTATTTAGATTGAATTTTCCTCCAGACAGGCAGGATTATTTCTTTTCTAGTTTTCCTGTAGTTAAACAGTCTGTGTTGCTAAAATGGAGTCTTGCCTGAAAGGAAGCAGCGCACATAGGCTAGTGGCTAGAGGGCAGTGAGCATTTGYTCTGAAAAGGGGATATAACTTGATTCATAAGGAAAACGAAAATTTTTAAGAGAGGGGGATTTCCCAGGATTAGGAGATTTTMAAGGGCAGAGAGAAAAAGGTAGGAAGGTAAATACCGCATTTACGTATGACTACAGATCAGGTGATCAAGAACAAGAGTCTTGCGTAAGGATTTGGTTTTAACTTTGGAAACACCATGCAAGAATTCTTAAATCCTTTTAGCTATGTTTGCTAACAGGACCTTTTGGAGCTAAACTGAACTGTAGGACTGGCTGCCGCTCTGCTGTCTGTAAACCACAGTAACCTTTACTTGTTTTTGCAGTATAATAAACTTGTCTTTTTCTTTTTCTTTTTTTTTTTTTTTTTTTAATATGAATGATTGACTCTTCCTTATTTTTTTTTTCATTCTCATAACTCATGGCTCATTCACGGGTTGTCACCCCTATGGCTCTGAGCACAGTGGGACACAGACTGCTCAGGAGGCAGTGCGGTGTCTTGCCACCGGTTTGCACAAGCCACTTTAGGAGCTGGTAACTCTTTCAGTGTGACACTGGCACGTCCTTACGAGAACAGCAGTATGCAGAAAAATCTTAACGTGCAGCAAAGAGGAACAGACAGTACCCGAACTTTCAGGGTCTCCAGTTTGTGTGTGACACTGGTACCTGCAACTCACAAGCACTGCAATGAATCTGTCTGAAAGTGGCATGTCAGTAGAAACCATAGTATGAGCCTTAACTGCATGATCTATGAATCTCCAAGCGCCTCTATTTGTTAAGCAGAGCCACTTTTTGTTGCAGTACCACTCTTYGTTGTAGAGTGGTGGTAAGCACTCRTTCAACAAGGTGATTAATTATGAAAAAAATTCTAAATATTTAGTTAGCGGTAGATTTGTACCTGGTCCTGGTTTCAGTGGGCTTTAAGGCATGTTTGCTTCACAGGCTGTTATATCAAAATGGGTGGCATAGTACTTTATATGTGATATGGGCCTACTGGTTTTCAGTTCYACAAGAAACTTAAACTTTCTTTTTTCCCTTTTGCCTGTGAAAGAGCAAGCAAGGACRAGCAACTTATTCACAGGTATTAGCATGTATTAGCATTAGATGTAATTTCAGGTACATATAAGAGAATTTCTTCTAATATGAGGCAATTGGCTCATGGGTAAGTGTGGCAAGTCTTTTAGTAGAGCTCATTACTGGTTCCAGTACCCAGCATTTTCCTGTACAGAGCATTTTCATTGGTGCTGAGTTCTCCATCCTTAACTTGCTAAGCCTGCATAGCGAGGCTACCTAACCAAAGGTTGCCTGAATACACTCAGTTTTCATTAGATGTGACAGAAGCATATGACTATACGTAAACATAAACTATAGTGTTATTTATTCTAAGAAATACTTTATATCAATATGTCTCTGTTTTCATAACAGTAGTTGTAGTCTAAGATGAGGGATAAAGAGGGACTGCAAAAAATAACAAGTGTTGCCTTAATGCACTTCAATGAGAATAGCATGACAATTTTGAGAATAGAAAACATAACTAAACAAAACAAAASTTACTGGTTAAGCAAGGCGTTTTGCATGTGAATAGTCAGGCTGCATTGTCTTCTGGTCATCTTCGAATTCACAGGGGTAAAGACTTTAAAGAGACTTCCGAAAGGTTATCACCTGCAGAAACTTTTCTTGCACAGTTTTGCTGAGCTCTGGGAATGCAAAGCTGACTGTAGAGACTGATCACTGAGAAGTAAATAAGGAAAAGCCCCCTGTTACTGATGGTGGAAGGAAAAGAAGGAAACACAGACCGTACCTGTGAAAAATCCACCATCTAGAAAACATCTCTGGCATGTCTGGCATGCTTCTGCATCATATCTAAGTGGTTCTGGTATCTCCTTTTTTTTTTTTTTTTTTTAGACCTCCACAGTGGAAGTAATTGGGCTAGATATATGAAAACCAAGCATTCAGTCTTCTAACTGGGATAATGCAGAGTTTATCTGTCTCTTTGCCTTACCAATGAACTCCAAGAAAGTTTAGTTTGTCCTGTTATATCTATCTGGTGAACTGAGTTGTTAATAAATTAGCTTCACAAAGATAGATGTTTCTTCATTTGYTTTACAGTTGGAGACACAAAGAGAATGAAGCTAAGTGACATACTCAGAATACCCAGCAAGTTGGTGTCAGAGTGAGAATTATAAACCTGGGGCTCTAAACTCCATCTTTCTCCCATATACTTTCCCAAATGTGCTCTAGATTTACATTAGAGTTACTCTTTAAAAAGCTCAGAAAATTATTTTGTGTGCAAGCTAAACCATGGAGAGGTAGATCTCAGAATTATTGTCAGGTTCTTACAGAGAATTTGTTCCATAGCATATATGACTTCTTATTGCAAGTTTCTTATGCCCATCCCAATGTCTCTTAATTCCAGGTTCCACAAAWCACCAGTTGAGTGACACTTTTGAAAACAGCCACATGGTGGGTCTCTAAGGTGAGGTACAGCTGTTTACTCAGCTTCCTTATTTTCACACACCTAACAGAGCTGTTGGTAATACACAGCATGAACTTACGTGTAAGTCTGTGATAGCCAAAGAGAGAGGGAAATAGATTTTAAAAAATCCCAACCCTGAAAGTCCAGAAACCACCCTACCTACTGAAGTCATTCAATAGGAGGAGTCATGAATTGCAGAAGCTTGAATGCAGTTTTGCTTTCTGCTTCCTACTCTACCTTCCACCTACTTCGTCAGTGGCATTCAGTTAAGTTAGAAATCTAGCATGGTGTAAAGAGTATTTCCACTTGTTTGTGGATGCTACGTATTCCTTTTCTCCATTTCCACATGTTGAAATTTTATTTCTTCATCTGTCTGATGTGCTGGGTGAAATCAGGTAAGAACACCATTAGCTTACTGTTTGTGGTATAATCTCTTGTCTTTATTCAAGCATGGAAAACTAATATTTCTTCATGTAATTTGGTCAAAAGATTAAATCTTGTGAATTATTCCTAATGGAACAGTTTATTCGTAAAGAGAATTTGATCACTTTGAAACAAAGTCAAATGTTTTCATTTTAAAGTAAATAGAGCAAAGCCTGGTAYGTTATCTGTTGTTGTACTTTGTACAGACACACATTCAGGTATGTGGACTTTGTACTAAGTAAAGAGGAAATTGTGAAATAGTTTTAATATATTCATTTAGGTTTGAAATTATTCTTTGCTGACTGAGCCAACTTTAAAAGCTGATGACTTTTCAAGTACCTATTATACTTTAAATAACAAAATGTAGGGATAAAGATGTCTGCATGTGTTTAAAAATTCTCCCCTCTTCAGCCACAGAACTTAGTTACTCGTAAAGTAATGATCACAATCATGCAGAGAAAACTTGAAGTTATATATTAACTGGATTAAACTACATATAAAATGTATTTATATCTGGAAACTATACAGAAAAGTGTGGACACTCCCACAAGAGTCTAGAGTTGAGTATTCATTCCAATAACCAACCAGAAATAAGAGTCTGAGAAACTTCCTCTTAATGATTTGTTGCTAAACAAATCAAAGCATTAGATCATTACTATATTTATTGCACTTATGTATTACCACAGTATAGAAATCATTATTTTTTCCTCTACTTCATTTTCAAATAATACTTCTGCTGCCATTTACCAGCCATAAGTAAATGTGTTTTTACTGTGAAATTTCCCAGCTAGTAATTAGATTTCACTAGTTAAAATATTTCTCTTGTGACAGATATTATTGTGACCATATCATATATTATTGTGATAGATACTAGTATATAGTCCACTTCAGTGGACTAGGCTTTGTCTCCAGTTTATATCAGCATCATTCCATTGACTTTAGAAAAAAATATTATTTCTACAAAATAAATGTTATGATAACAAATCAAAACATACAAATCAATATGAAGGAACACTTCAACAACTTCAACTTTGTGGGGATTTGATATCTAATTCATTGGTGACTGGTCTAGCCTTGGTAGGTATACAGCTTCAAAGGAAGATTTGAATACATTTGTGCTTTCCTTGCAAGATTTTAGGAACTGCCAAGGGGTTTCTCTCTCAGATTTGGTAATSTGGAGGACCTGGTTCTCTCTTTCTTTTTTTTCTTCCACATATTGGTAACATTACTGGGAAATGAAGAAGTGCTAAAACTACTTCTCTTACAATTCTAAGAAATTCGAAGTAGTTTATTTACTTATTTTTCACTTTCTTCTTAGGAAAAGAGTAGAAACTATTTCTATTTCAGTTTTCCAGAAGCTGATCAGCTCTTCATTCACYCAATTGTTAATGACAGTAAAATTGTGAAAAGAACCTTCAATTATTAATCAAGACCTTTCTGTAAAAAAGTAGAGCCCACTAGAAGTCAAGAGACTGGCCTGATATTGTTTGATCGTAAAACATGTCATAACTTTGAGAATGTGAAGAGGTCATTTTAAAAAAAGAAATCTTTGAGAGGCACAGGATTGTASCCATGATCCTGATATCACTTTCCACACAGTATGACCTGACTTGCCAAAGGATACTTTTTAAAGCATTGACTTTTAATATTAATAGCCACACAGGGGAAGAATTAAGTATTTTTAGACTGTTTTGAAAATCTCCATCCTTTTGTTGATTCTTCCTGATCTAAAGCTTAGCCTGCTGTACCATAATTTTCTAAGAAYAGAAGTGCTAAATACTGCAGTTTTTATTGTATCTTCATCTGACAATATTWTTTTTTTTTCAAACTCAGTATATAATCCTATGTCTGCTATTTCTTTGTTTCTTTCTAATGGTGTTCTTATGGTGATCCGAAATAGGGAACGATTCTGCATTGTTAGAAAACTGTCCTTTTTTACTGATGTGTTGAACAAGAAAGCCTAAGAATGAGCAACTCAACCACCTTGGCTGAAAGAAGATACAGCCTCAACCGTGTTTTATTACGCTAGCTGTGAATAAAGTCTGAGAACCCAGAATTGGAGGGCTAAGCCAAGGAACTTATTGATGCTGGCTGATACTTTGCATTTGTTATGGAGAAAATAAATGATTCAGAAATTATTACAGATATTTTGTATTTAACTGGTTCAGTGAAGCATAGGGAAAGTTGCAGCACCATTAGTCAAASCATCATTCACCATTGCGCACCACACATTCCAGCTCCAAAGGTCTGGGGTGAATAAAATGGAAGTTCTTCACTCCTAGTGGATAAAGGTGAAAAGAAAAACTAATACTTGGTCTTCCAGGTAGTCTGACTCATCAAATGACTGTCTAATATTTCCATCTTTTTTTCAGATGAGGAGAAAAAATGCCCTGAATTTACAGATCTTAATATAGGCAATGCTTTGACTGGAACGAATCTTGAAGTCCAACTGCTGTTAAACACAAGGGAAAATCCAGATTGTTCAGAGAAACTAAATGAACACAATGTTACAGCATCTGAATATCTTAATACCTCCAAGAAAATTGTATTTGTTGTTCATGGCTTCAGACCGACAGGATCTTCACCAGTATGGCTAGGTGACATGAAGACCCTTTTACTAACTTCAGAGGATATTAACCTAATTATAGTTGATTGGAATCGTGGTGCTACAACTCTTAATTACAACACTGCTGTTGAAAATACCAGGAAAGTTGCAAAAATACTGAAGAACTATATTGACCAGATGCTGGTAAGGCAGAGAGTTACATCATTYGTATAAGTTTAAATGGCATAATCTGGGTGGAAATTAATATTTAGAACAATATCTGAAGAGAAGCACAGTGGAACATCCATTAACATGTCTTTCTAATTTCTTACCAATGAACTTTGCATGCAGCTATTACTGCACATCTTGACTTCACCTAAGTTCTCATTTCATTCTCTCTGAAATAAATAGTGATTTTTGTCATTTCATTGAAATATGCCTGAGGCTGCATTTCATGTGATTTCTTTGGTCATTGAAGAGTTTCATGTCTTCTGAAAAWTGCTAATGCATCAGTAGGAAGGTGAAATGAGATACTGTAATACAATTTGACATTCTATTTTGACAACATTAAGATGTTAGAAATATGCACTGCTCTTAAATATAAAATTAAAATAATTAAATATTTTAAATTAAAATCTCATAGTGATATATAAATATTTGTCGCAAAATTATATGTGGTCATTGAAAAATATGTTGATCCCAGTGTCTTAACTGGTCTTTAAATTTATGTTTTAAAAAATCAAGAAAATGTGTAATCATCTTTACTCCATAGATATATCACTTAATTTTTCCTCCATTTTCAGCACTTCTCTTTCCAGATACTCTTAGAAAATTTAAATGCCCTATAGTAAGAAATTATTCATGTAGAATTTGAGAAAGGGAAAATAATATTTTGAGAAAAAAAAGAGATGAAAGTAGAGACAGCTCTCCGAATCTGTCCTCTGGGTTCAGAAATAATGACAACTATTTGTAACTGTAGTATACAGTTATATATGTGATATGGAACAACAAAAGAAAAATAGGTTTACATACACTCCGCTATCCAGACTGGGATAAAAAGGTGCATTTTGCAAATTCTCTTATGTAGCTTTCTGGTCGGTTGCCTGTCATGTGCCCCATCTAGTAAAACAGTGGCCTCAGAGGCTATCTGAACTATGCATATGTAGATCTTGCTAAGTCCTACTCTGTGAGCCAGCAAAATGGTAGTAGTGTATTGTGTCCCATCACCATCAGTTGAATTCTTGTGAGCTGCCTCTGTTAATTAATTTTGAGAGGATAGGTGCCTTGATTCTAACCCAGAGTTCCATAGAAGATTTTAAAATACTGCCTCCTTTGTAGAGTGGGCATGCTAAGGCTTTCCTGCATGCAGGCCTTTGGCAGCCTTATTTAGCTGTTTCAATGAATAAGTGATGTTAATACTTTATTTATTTATTTATGGAAAACAAGGCATGAGGGAAATTCGCTTCCCCCGCCACATTTCATAGTTTTGGTTCTTCTTTCATGTTCTGGTGAAACTCTTCTCTCCTGGTGCTCCTCACGTTCAAGTAGACTTGCACGACAGTTTGAAAGAAATGATACTCAGGGTTCCGTTTTACATTTTTAACTAGTGAAAAAATTTGTAATTACTACATTATGTAGCTAGTACAGATTTTTTTTTAAAGTTAATTAGAAATATAACATACAGTACTGACAAAAAATGAAAACTAAATCAGCCTAGAAATTGGGGAGCCCTGTTCAATTAACTATGTTGCAAACTTTGCTTGTCACTCTGGAGATCAGTCATGTCTTTTTTTTCGGGTTTTTTTTTTCCTGCTAGGCAGATGGAGCTTCTCTTGACTACATGCACATAATTGGAGTTAGCCTTGGGGCTCATGTAGCTGGTTTTGTTGGCAAGAAGTATAATGGCAGACTTGGCAGAATTACAGGTAAGATTGTAATCTTGGCATGTCTTCTAAAATACCTTGGCTAGTTCTCATAGATGCAAAATATAGATGCTAGTACTGAAATATCAACAAAATCAAAAAAYAAATAATGGATATGTAGTAACATGCAAGGTGAAAAGGCATCCTTGATATAAGTTCCAAAATTTGTGAAAGTCTGATTTGAAATAAGTCAAAGTTAATTTTTTCAAACAATTTTCTTCTAATTCTTTGAGCAAAAATTGAATTCTATGTTCAGATGTCACTTAAATGACATGCTACCCAAGTTCTTTATCTAGTTAGTAGGGCAAATTGATTCCTTCCAAAGGCAGATTCAAAAGTTCCTAGACGATAGGATTTGGGCGCAAGGACTAGTCCTTGGTCCAGTCCTGTTCAATTTATTCATCAACAACTTGGATGAAGGGATGGAGTCAGCAAGTTTGCTGATGATACCGAACTGTGAAGAGTAGCTGATATCCCAGAGGCCTGCACTGACATCCAGAGGGACTTGAAGACACTGGAGAACTGAGTGGTGAGAAACCTCAGGAAGTTCAATAAGGGCAAGTGCAAGGTCCCGGACCCAGTGCAACCCCGGACACCAGTACAGGCTGGGGACTGACCTTCTGGAAAGCAGCCCCGCAGAGAGGGACTTCGGCGTCATGGTGGATGGCAAGTTGACCATGAGGCAGCAGTGTGCCCTCGTGGCCAAGAAGGCCAACGGGATCCTGGGGTGCATTAAGAAGAGCGTCTCCAGCAGGTCGAGGGAAGTGATCATCCCCCTCTACTCAGCCCTGGTGAGGCCACATCTGGAGACTGTGTCCAGTTCTGGACTTCCCAGGACAAGAGGGATGTGGAGCTGCTGGAGAGAGTCCAGCGCAGGGCTACGAGGATGATCAGGGGCCTGGAACATCTGCCCTATGAGCAAAGGCTGAGAGAGCTGGGCCTGTTCAGCCTGGAGAAGAGAAGGCTGAGGGGGGCCTGATCAGCGTGTATAAATACCTCAAGGGAGGCAGTGAGGAGGAGGGGGCCAGTCTCTTTTCAGTGATGGCCAGCGATAGAACTAGAACAAACAGCCACAAACTGAAGCACTAGAAGTTCCACAGGAACTTAACATTTAACTTAACATTTCTTGACAGTGAGGGTGACAAAGCACTGGAACAGGCTGCCCAGAGAGGCTGTGGAGTCTCCTTCTCTGGAGATCTTCAAAACTTGMTTGGACACAGCCCTGTGCCACATGCTTTAGGTGACCCTGCGTGTGCAGGGGAGTTGGACTAGATGATCTCTGAAGGTCACCTCCAAACTTAATGATTCTATGATTATTTTCAATGTAAGTTATCTGAACATGATATTTAATATATTGGCTTTAATATATTGGACTATTTTTTATAATAAATTAAAATCAGATGTGCAACCTGAGTATGACCAGTGCAAATCTCATCTAAATTTGTAGCATCATCAGCATTGGTGGTGGTAGCCAGGGTACCTTGAGGAAACATCTTTCAGGGATAGGGTCACAAAGTGATAGGATTCACTTTTAGATGAAGGTTTCTGGAGCAGGACCTTGTGCTAATTTGTGTATGCAGGCTCCTAATACTAGTAATGGTGAAAGAACAAAACTCAAAAGTAGTCAGCATGTTGAGAAAAAAAGCTGGCTGAACTGACTCGTTGCAGCRGAGAGCAACAAAAATGATTAGGRGACTGGAACATATCTCGTACGAGGAGAGACTGAGTGAGTTGGGCCTGTTCAGCCTGGAGAAGAGAAGCCTGAGACGGGATCTGATTAACATGTATAAGTTCACGAAGGGAGAATGTAGGGAAGAAGGGGCCAAGCTCTTCTCCGTGGTGGCCGGTGACAGGATAAGGGGCAATGGGTATAAGCTGCAACACAGGCAGTTCCATCTCCATGTGAGGAAGAACCTCTTTCCTGTGAGGGTGCCAGAGCCCTGGCCCAGGCTGCCCAGGGAGGCTGTGGAGTCTCCTTCTCTGGAGATCTTCCAAACCCGCCTGGATGCCGCCCTGTGCCCYGTGCTGTGGGTGTCCCTGCTGGAGCAGGGGGATTGGACTAGATGATCTCTAGAGGTCCCTTCCAACCTCAGCCGTTTTTGTGATTCTGTGATTCTGTGACTAATAGAAAATGCTGTTATGAGGTGACTCCAGGATCCTGATACTCCCGATACAGGCTTTATGAAAGAAGCTGTCCTCAGGCCTATCTCTGCCTATATTCCAAAATGTAATAGGAGTTAGTCTTGAAAAAGGGAATTAGAGACTCTTTCCCTTTGGTAAAATGATATGGTCAGGATATTTGCTAGGACTGTGATAGGCTCCTGTTACATACCTTTAATTTGAAGACTCATTTTCACTGCACTGAATTCTTTAGAGCTTGCGGGCTTCAGTGGCTGGGGCAGGCTTGCTGCCAGTATTAGGTTAGCACACTTTTTGGCTTCTTGCACTGATTGGGAGTTAGTAGGTCTATATCATTTCTGGACTCAGATGCTCAATGGTAAATGGAATTACATTAAAAGTTATAACCAGCTTCCTGTAGTTATAAATATTGATGAATAATGACAAAGTTTGGATAGTCCAAAAACACAAGACTTGTAACTTCAKCAGTATCAGAGATGAGAACTATCTTGGGTATGGGTGGCGAGAATAGTGATTTCGTGGATTTTGTGTTTATGAAGCACATAATAGGTATGCTATTTTTCTGGGAGGGAAAGAAAAAGAAAAGGTAGAATGAAATCTCCTGACTTGATCTCTAGGGCTGTTGCCTTAAATTTTTTTCTGGAAAATGGGAAGAGAAATTCAAAGATATGGGTTGATTAGTCTTATAGTAGGAACCATAGGGTTGCTTARTAATTTGAAGAATGGAATTTTGAAAACAACTGTGCAGTTTTTCTGGTCTTATTTTTATATTCCCCAAAAAATGTGTGAATTGCTGTGAATGCTAGTCTTGTAGAGGACTGTAGAAGCAGACCCCTGGATTTGTAATGTTAACACTGTTTTCTTTCAGGTCTTGATCCTGCAGGTCCTTTGTTCTCTCAAGAACCACCAGAAGGGAGATTGTATTACACCGATGCACAATTTATTGACGTAATTCATACAGATATTGATGGTAATTGCATAGCTTTAACTTCCCTATTTCAATTGGAGGAAAGATAGGAAAGAGAAAGATAGGAAATGAAGGGATAAGGTAATTCAGGAGCATCCAAATTGCAGTGGTGTATTCTGTGAATCAGTAGGATATCTGTGCTGTTGCTTCCAAGTGGTTTCATCTATATGGYTGACATTAAATTGTACCTAATTATACCTATTCTTCAAGAAATTGAAGTCAACATTGCTAATGACTTCAGCATAATTAGCCATTTCATTCAGTTCTGATATGAGAAGCCCTCTTATTGAGTGAGTTAATTTTCATGACTGAACTTAAAAATAACGAAATAACAGTTTTCATTTCAAATAACAATCTATAGGTATTTGTAGCTAGCTATATATTGTTAAATTCATTCAATGTCACGTGACAGTAGAGATTGCAGCAGTTGTTTATCCTGTTTGTTTTATCATATGCATTATGAATAAGAAAAAAAGAAGTCTTCAAATTACATAGTACATTATCTATTACATTAATTTAATATTTTTTTTTAACTTATATGATAGTTCCCTTTTGAGATATCTGGTGTCAGTTGTATCATATAACTACTCTGTACATTGCTTATAATTCTATATAGAGTCATATTATTTTAAGGTTAAAATAAAGATTGTGGTAAATCTGCTATAATATCTCCAAACAATAACCTTTTTCTTTTCTTTTCTTTTCTTTTCTTTTCTTTTCTTTTCTTTTCTTTTCTTTTCTTGAAAAACATAAATAAACATTTCAAAGGCACCACTTGTCCCATTACTTGTGTAGTTTTGTATCTGTTATTTTTTCAAAAATATTCAAGCTGAGGGTTTTTTTTGGTAGAAATTTACATGCAAATGTTCAACATTTCCTTTATGTGGATTAAGATAATGTGTTATAAAGGAAGGTATGTCTATTTGGACTAAATGCTGCTGAAATAACTCATTGCCTTTTATGAGGCAAATATAATTTTTTTTTCTACTTTATTGTGATTTATTGTTTTAATTAGCGTAGCTCAAAATCCAGCATCTGGTGAAAAAAAAGGAGTTATAAATGAATTATATGTTGGGATAGAACTTTGTTTACTATACAGGACATGCATTTCATAAATTTCTCAGTGCAAGTAACTCAACTGCAATATGAAATTGTTAGTTTTCTGTGATATTGTTTCTCTTTTGTGGCCATACGCATATAATGCATAGATTTGCATACATAGAATGAAAGAGTGTGCCTGCAAAAATTTTCTTTAAAATTTCCATGTAATGATAAATTATTCATTGGATGATTCTATTTATGTGCTTTTGATTTATGTTTTTACTTCAGCACTAGGTTTCAGGAAACCTTTAGGAACCATCGATTTCTATCCGAATGGAGGAATGGATCAGCCTGGTTGTCCAAAAACAGTATTTAGTGGTAAATAAAAATGCTTGCTGTTAATAAGGAAAGAATCTGAGATCAAGTGAAAAAAAGCCAAACTCATGGAGCCTACACATGTTCAGTTTTATGAGGGCTAGGGTATTGTATTYTTTCTTTTCCATTCCTATTCAGCAAATGAGAAATAATACAGACAAATAATTTTTCTTTTTAATAAAAATCTTCCTATAATTACACAAGCACACACATCCCATCACAACATTATTATTCTTATTTATATATAGTCTTCATATAATGTTTTTTTTGTTTATATATTTATACAAAAAGCTTTACTTAACAGTTTATATAAAGTTTGATTTTTTTTCACTTAAGCACTCAGTTGGAGATGCTATAAAGCCTACTTTAATTCAGCTTTTAACTCTGTTCCACTACAGTTCTATAAATTTGATAGGATATAGYAGACTATTTCTAGCGTATAAAACCCTGTAGACTTGTTTCATATCTGTATATTCTATATAGTTTTCATTTTCTTCTTTTTGTGTATATTGATTCTTTTCTTACACTGTCAAAAACTTAAAGTGAAACAAATCACATGCAGCTGTTGATGGTCGACTAACCAGAGAATAAAAACATGGCTAACTAAGAATAACTGAGCTAAAAAGGGTTACTTGAATACCATCCATTCTCACCAGAAGAATAAATAGTGAATGTTCTTTGTATACTTCTTTTTTTCTCAAGGATTTCAGTATTTTAAATGTGATCATCAGAGATCTGTCTACCTCTTCCTATCATCCTTGAAAAACGGGTGCAACATCACAGCATATCCTTGTGACTCGTACTTTGAGTACAAGAGAGGAAAATGTGTCGATTGTAAAGCTTTTCATCCCATGTCCTGTCCTGTACTGGGTAAGACTTATGGCATCTCCTCTGGACTGAGTGAGATTTTCTCAGTAATTTAGACTTGTTCTTTCCATGACTACAAAGGTCTGTAGTTTCTTGTTAGAGATTGTTTACAGAACTGCATACTGTTCAAAATAATTTAAAGTTTATGAGTTTGGCTACTTTATAGCTATTTCTGTTAGAAAAAAAGTATTGGATGTTACTTAAGTTTGATTATTAGTGTTTCTAATCTGAAATAGATTCACTRTGAATCTTCTCTGCACAGAGAAACTGCTTCTACTTATCCCATCACTGTAGGCTTCTATAATACAATGTCATCTGTAGAAAARCTGTGATTTTTTACTTGGAGTAATAATGTTCATGGCAACTTYATGGAACTTTTGCTCTACATCTCTGTTGGAGTCAAGTTTTTGTTTGAAATATATGTTTTTTTTTAATTTCAAGTTTAATTGTTTATTATTGTTTTAGAGAGGATCTGGGGATAGATTGAAAATASCTACAATAGTATGAACATTCCCAGTTAGTAATGTTTTCTTAAAAAATAAATGTTTAAACAGAAATTTAAATAGAAGTTAACTCATATCTTGTCTTCATCCTTAGACCTACATGTAGCAGCTGAATCAGGTTTGCAATTAGAAGAGGAATTTAAAGATATATACTATTTTATATATAAAAAAAGAAACTATAGTGACACATCATAGTAGGGCAGAAAGACTCCAGGACTTCTCCAGAATTGTTATTAGGCATACCTGATGCACTGACACAGAAGACCTGGCCTGGAAATGGATAAATGTTTGCCTAAACAGGTGTTATCTTTTTTTCTTATATAACTATAAAACCTATGAGGAAATGGCAGGGAGCTGAACCYGAAAACTGGGAGAATAAACAGCATCCCTTTTCAGATGCTTTAAACCAGCCCTACATCAAGATCAAAAGATCATAAACATAAAATTACATAAAATAAAATACTTTCTATCATACATCCATGAGCTTAGCAGGTTTAAAGAGGAATTATTATTTTTATTAAATAATATCCACAATATAATAAATATGTACAAAAATATATTGAAAGGATGAAATAAACATGTACTACATTCTGCTAGGCTGAGGTGGTTCCTACTTTTCCTTATCAATTTACTTTCCCACACAATCTTTTAGAAAGTTAAAGCCAAATCTGCCACTTTAGATGACATACTTTTGTGTAATTATATGCATATCATGATTTTGCTCAATGTCTGAAATGAAATATATGAACTTTTCATTTCAGGTTATTATGCCGATAGGTGGAAAGAAGTGTTGATACAAAATAATTTACCAACAAAAGCTTATTTTGATACTTCAGACCATGACCCATTTTGTAGTAAGTGCATGACTATGTACTAAACAGACTCTTTATATAATGTTATGATTGTAATTTGTTAGCTGATCTTGTTTGAAAGCCTGTATTTGATTAAAAATAGGAAGTTGTTGCTACATGCTTTATAAAATGGTGTAATAAACCATCATCTGTCAGCACACAGCCTGGGAGAAAGAGAAGAATTATTATGGCAGAAGAGTTACCCAATAAGTAAACTGAGTAAGAGAGAGAAAGAAACGTTACATAAAAATAACGAAAGATGAGCTGCCAAGGAAGCCAGAAAATGAATATCAAATGACAGGGCAAAGCCTGGACTGAGAGAGAACCTGCTATGACGGGAACATTATTGCCGATTTTCAGAGAGCAAAAATGTGTAGCAAGATTGCCTTGAGGGAGGAAGGAGAAGAAACATTCGTATGCTCCACCCTGGGGAGTGGAGTGCCTCTTGGTGAACTAAAGCTTCTCCAGCTAWTATAGATCCATTTCTCCTTAAGAAAACCAATAGTGGGGAAAGTTGGRTGACTATTATGGATACATTATATGGGAATGAACCCTTTTAGTATAGCCTTTAGCTACAGTAGATTTTTACAACAGTATTTACCTAGCATTGGGGAGGTCGTAGTTAGACTCTCATCCAGTTTCCCTTCTTTTTCTGCCAGATTTTACCACCACGGCTCAATGTTAGCACACTGCTCTAATTGGTTATATTTAGGTTCTTTGACACATGGTATGCAGAGATTGCGGGGAATTCAAGGGAAATCAACTTTTTTCATTAGCTTTTATCCATCATTTTGGCAAGTTTTGTGGCCAATGACTAAATACTTTTTGTTATTGTGGTAAATATGCACTTACTTACRTCACTGCTTCTTTCAAACTGCCAAGAGAGGTTAAAAAAGGTTTTATAGTATTTTACATAATCTAGTGCTAGGGTCATCAGTGACCATCAGGATGAAGTTGTCTTAGTGTGAATGGCGAGAAAAGGACTTGGATAGAAAAGCCTAAGGCACAATTTAAAAACTTCATATATATTTGTGCTGTGGTGGAGGATGAGAAGGAGAATACARCTTTGCTCCTTCTTGGGCAGTCTTAACATTTGGGCATTTATCAAAGGTCCATCCAGGCAGAAACCTTTTGACAGAGAAACACTCTGTAGAAGATGATATATGATAGTCTCAGGTGGGATGGTAGTAGGTAGAGAAGGAAGGAAAAATTTTATCAAATGTAGAAGGAAATGGAGAGGAATATGAAGTGTTGTAGTGGCAATTTGAGATTAAGGGAAAATATACAAATTCAAGGAGAAAAATGAGTCTAATAAACCAGTCTGAAAAAGGAGGTATTTATTAATTAAAACCTTATCTTAATTCTTAGATGTTTGGAAACATGAGGAAATAGGAATAAACAAGAAACCTTAAACTAAGTGAAACTATAAAGCTGATCAGAACAGGTCCCATGTAAGGTGAGGCTGAGTCTTTTAGGGGAGAATGTTAAAAAGCAATATCCAAAAAAAAAAAAAAAAAAAAAAAAAATCAATTGGCTTATTTGGTTTGGGTAGAAAAGCTCTATTTGCTCTGGAGACCTGAGTTATTAAAACACTAGTGGTGATTAGAGAAGTGCCTTTGAAGGCCAAGTTAGGGTTTCTTAGCAGTACAGACCAAACTCTGCTTGTGCTGCCAGCTGCACAGGCTCAGCTGCACCCATCTATCTCACGTAGCGTGCTTGCACTGAGGGTGCCAGGCCCAGGAAGCCACGGCRTGTCTCCTGAGGCTGTGAGCTCTCTCAGGAGAAGGGACTAGAGCTTGGGAGAGCAATCAGCCCCTGTGTCCTCTTCCTCCTTCATCCCCATACAGTTTTTCAAGTATCCATGGCATTTCCACTTCAGAACAGGCTGACTTGCTCTGAGAGGAGGGTGCTTGGAAGACTGTGCTGCTACTCTGGCTGAGCAAGCAAAGCAGAGAATTATGTTTCTCTTCATTTTTTTTCCAGTTGTTAAATCTGCTCACCTGCTCACTGTGCACTTCACCTGTGCATAAAGCTTGTGTGAACACTGTTCTTCCCCTCTTTCTGCCAATGTGCCGTAACTRTTTTCTGGCAATACTGCTTCTATGGGTAACATGACAGTTTAGCAAAACTACCCCCTCTTTGTGGAGCTTGCCAAACCTGAAGGTGCCAGTCAGGGCTCAATTTTGCATGCTTTTCTTAGGCAGGTCAAATTCTTCACATTAATTCTGAGAGCAGCTTTCTGATGCAAATCCTTTCCTTGTAAGAACKTGGAGAAATAGAAGTTATTTACACAGAAATTCAAGTACCTACTTTCTGTTAGTAGTCCTTTTGTCCTGGTTTAGACTGGTAACTTAAAAGTAATGAGTCACAATTATACTGATCATTCAGTGAGTATTTTTAATAAGTAATAAAAACTGTATCCTGTTGAGATAATATCTTGAATATATTTTTTTCTCCTTCTTCTCTTTGTAGTATATAACTACTTATTGGATATCACTACTTGGAATAAAAATACCAGGAGAGGTTTTATTAGAGTTAAAATAACTGATCTTGCTGGAAAGACAGTAGAATCAGAAATGGATAGGTAAATAATTTTTTTTTAATCTCTTCATATGACTAATTTCCTGAATTCTGTAAACCTTTCATCTGACCTGTTAACTCAGCCAGAGGGCATCATGGAGTTATTAATTCTTCACTTAAGTTCCTTTTTCAGGATCTTATATGGCTCAGAGCCAGAGGCCTGTTTTTCCCACACCCAAGTGCTATTTGCTCTGCTTGCCAACTAGCCCATATCTTTGCATGCTATTGGTTTGCATTTGATTCTAGATGTCGTTGTTCTGAATACTCTCAATCCATACATTTTACAAGATTTCTGTTCTTAAAAAAAAAAAAAAGAAAMAATTAATATTACTCTCACAGTGAAACACTGACCAAAAATTACTATTTCTCTTTAGTGAGGCTGCAACCTTTCAGCAATACAGAAGAGTCAAAATACTAACAGGATTTTACCAGGATTTGGACAAAATATCRAGAATTTCCTTGACCTTTTCTACAAAGTCTTTAATAGGACCAAAATATAAGCTCAGGATTCTCCAGATGAGGCTAAAATCTCTTAATAACCCAGAAAGGTAAGTGTTAGTCAGGTTTTGAAAATGTACATCAACTAAACTAAGCAACATCTTTTCTCAGGAAGGTGTATTTTCCTCTGTTGATTTTTATAGCATATTTCTAAGTGAATTAATATCCTTAGGAAGAAACAGAACACTTACTAAYCAAAATAGTACCCTCAAATATGTGTCCAACAGACTTTATTAACTTACTGAAGGCTCTCAGGTGAAATGGTGTGATTTTATTTAAAAAACATCTGTTAATGAGAAACTGCCAAAAGTCTAAGTCATTTGGCATTTATTCCTAACCTAATGGTGACAAATCAAAAGATTCATTGCATGTAAGGCCATCAGGAATCAAGACTTTGAGTTGAATAGTTTAGTGAATCCAGAATGCTTTCAGTCAATATCCCTGACTGGTTTTCAATTTTCATTCCTGTTTGTTCTGAACTCATTAGTTTTAAGTAAGGTTTTAAAGTAAGATGCACCTGATTTGTTTTAATGTAGGATCCACTAGAGTCCTTCTTATTGAACCTCATCAGCTGATGTGTAAGCACATCAGATGCTTTTAGACAGTGATGAAAAAGACCGTCAAATCTGCAAGTGAACACGTGAAGTTAATTCAAATGCAGATGTTCCAATGTCAGTGGCTGATATAATTACATAATTGCTCATTGTAATTACGACTACCTATATTCACCTTAGCTAGATGCAATTACAGCAATTTGTTAAATACAGGATAATCAACATTAAACCATATTAAAATAAAATCTCCAAATTAATCATTCAACAAAATACTAGGTAAGAAACAGAAGACAGGTGCAAGGATAAGATAATAGCAGTCTCTCTGTCTCTGAGTTAATCATAGGCATTGGGAGTCTGAGAAGCATCATTGGCAGAATTGCTTTCTGGACTGACCTTTCCTCCAAACAGATGGTGTGTGAATGGGAAGGTACTGGAGGGTACATATCATTTTCATATCCTTTTTCTTGTCTAGGAGATAAATCACTGTTGTTCACTCATAAAAGAAAACTTTTGTAACTTGTGTGGTGTCCAGGTGTCAGTTGTCCAACAAAGCTTTTGAATCTGTCAATCAACTCCAAATGCATTTCATGGGAGAAGTAAATTTTAGTCCTTCTACCTTTCTTTATCCAAAACAAGAACAGGAATACTAAAAAAGAAAACAATTATTAGCACCTTTTTTGAAAAAGAGAATGAAAAAGAGTATTGACCGTCTCCGAGAGGTAGTAAATGCTGCAGGTTTAGGAATTTGGATTCTAAAATGTTTCTATATTTCTTTTCTCTACTGCGTATTTTTTTATGTCTTATAGGCTGCAACTGTGCAGATATGATTTTGTGTTGATGGAGAACACTGAACTGACCTTCAAGCCTATCCCATGCTAAGAAAGTGATATAGGAAGATGGAACTTCTGCTAACTTCATTTATCTCACAGCAGTGACATTTTGATTCTTTCTCGGGATAAAGACTGCAGTGAGAGAGGAAATGAAATGCTGGATTTATTTTCAAGAATCTGTGGTAGTATTTTTGAAGCCCTGTGAGTACCTTAGAGTGAAGTTTATTGGAAAGGATATTTTTGGGGGATTTTTTTCCGAAATTAAACAAGTGTATCAAGGCAAAGAATATGCAATGCTTTCTTTATTCACTATTATTTGTTAGTGGTGAGGGGGCTACTGAATTAAATATGAATTATCTATATAATCTCAACACATTATTTATCAAGTCATATGTATATTTATTTATTCTTTATAATGGTTTTTATATTGAAAAATAATTTCTTTTTGTTAAGTGAATTTGATACATACCGTACATGTAATCTGTAGATATAATATATAACAGTTCTTCTGCACTATATTCCTTGAATAAATGAAATCACATTTCTTATTTTTTGTCTCAGTCTCTYAGAAGATGAACAATAAAAATGTGAACATATATGTAAAATTATTGTTTAAATCAAAAATCATTTGAATCAACACATCTTTATGTCTATGTCCATCTAAGGTGAATATTATTACAAACCATTCAGACTTGTTTTTCTAATATAGCTATAGAAAAAGCACTGATGTTTCAGGTATGAAGTAATTGTAAAGTCTTTCATGAAGAAATTAGTTTAAAGATGAAATATATGCATTTTCATTTCAGTTTGTGCTCCTTGCAATTAGAGCTGCTGCACGGGTTTAAATGGTTGGCAGCTTTTCAGCTACTGGAATGTGAGCAAGGGTAAGCCCTACATAAAGTTCACCTCCTCCAATTCAGAATAGCTGCTGCAAGTCCAGTCACTTTGTCTTTTCTGATGATTCAGTTTGAAGAACAAATATGTGTGTGTATATATATAAATATATATATATTCTTTAAGGTTGTTTTGTGTATTTATTCTTCTTTTCTTGTGTAAATGAGTCCTTTTTATCTTTTCTGTTCTTTCCTATACCCCAACTGTCCCTGCCCTTGACAGCAGTAGGTCACTGAACCTGTTGCTCAGTTTCAGCTAAATAGGAATGGARTGGAACGTCAAAAAACTATGAAGTGGTAAAGAATTTTATGAAAATGCACAAAGCCCTGAACGAGCCATAGCATGTGCTTTTACCTGTCTAGACTAAGAGGTAAAGAGCTATAGGAGGGAACTGTAATCTTGGATCTTGAAATGATCCTTAGATATATGACAACCAAAGTTGCACAGTGATGCAGAATACAGGTAATAATATTTTCATATAATAATATTTTAACTCATTTTAAACATACCTATATAAAAGGTAGGATTGGAATAATGACTTGTTGCTTTAATTTATGTAAATTTGAGGTAAAGAGGAAAGAAGCAGAAGGGCTGATGAGGAATTTCAAGTAATAAAAATGAGACAAAGTGAAACAGAGTTTTGGTTCTAATTTCCCAATTTACTTTGTAATTTCCATTTCTTAAGAGAGGCTGTTCCAGGCAATGCATTTCCAATGCATAATCGCACTTCCCAAGTGACTAACCACTTGCAATATAGCCTTGGGTCTCCCAACCACGATGAAAATATGCTGTAATTGTTCAGAAATGCACTGTTGGATATGGCCCACTGCCACATTCCACTTTGTACTAATTCTGTCATCTCTCCTGAGCTCAGCAGAAGGTATCAGGGTCAGGCAGAAAATGGAAATCTTCCAAGGAGTTCCCTGGTTTGAAAGGGGTGGTGTTGACAGTTCAGTGGCATCCGCATCTCCTTTTACGTCAGAGCTCAAGATGGGGTTTGATGGATTACAATACTCTTCTGCATAGTTTTTCACCTTGTAAAATATCCACTAGAATCTTTGATTTTACTACAAATGGTGTACATACTTTTTAACTGAAAAAAAAAATCAAAATATAGAAACAATTTCCCATGGGAAAATCTAAAATGAGGAAACGTGTTAGGACTTGACCTGAAATATTTACCCTAMAGATCTAAACTAAATTCTTGTATTTTCTTCTGGTTCAATATTCCTTCCACCTGTAAGCTGTGAGGCCTGATAATAATAATATTTTGATTTTCCCACCAGGATTGAAGACTGTCCAGTCAAAAAAAGTCATAATTTATAACTTTATTTCAGTAGTTTCCTTGTGGTTAGTGATTTTAGCCCTAAGGAGCAACCTCTATAAATCTGAGGAAGGAGATATTCCATGAGTAAAACAAAGGCCTGTAACTAATGGGGCTAGTACTAATGTTGGCTTTCAGTAATGCCAAATGGATAGTGTTAGCATATGCTTCTAGTAACAAATTCCAAATTGTTTCTGTCCAATGCAAGAAACTTTAGAGATCTAATGCAGTGTTTGTTTAGTGCTTGTTTGCAGGAAGATGAAAATTTTAAGTGACAACTTTATAAAACTTATATAAATATGCTTTCTGTATACCTGTCTTAGTACTGATCCGTATTTGATATTTTTTTCTTTTAGTTTAATCATAYCATTTCAAGTGGGAATATACTGAGAAATTGATTAAGCACTAGTACCAACAGCTTACTAAAAAGAAAAGTGATGTAAAGTGCAGGATTTTTTTGCTGCAAGACTAATAATTCACAGTATATTTAAATGGTCTATATTAAGGATATGTGGCACAAGACCATTTGCCAGTTTAATTTGGGATAGCWTTATTGATTTCAGTGATGCTATACTCTGTCAAGGTTTAAGATCTCTGCCACAGATAACTTAAGAAAGATTGCTTTCACATTGGGATTACTCAGTTGTATCAGGTTAAGTGCAGATATATGCTGGTAAAATTAAGGACAATATTAATATCCAACTAAATGGAAAACTACTTAGACAATACTGAAAGGAAGACAGATTACATTTCAGGAAGAAGAAAGTCTCATGGAAACACTTGTTATTTTTGATGGAAATTTTGCACAGTTATGGGTTACTTCTAAGGACTGTTCCAGGTAATTAAGAATCAGGTGAGACACACCTGACTGGGCAGCAAATGATGCACCACTGTAGCACAGCAAATAAGAGTGAGAGGGGAAAGATTCAGAGATGTCAGCATGAAGAGGTACTTAGCCAGAACATAAGCTAAATGCAAAACTACTCCTAAAAAGTAGTGCATTTGATAGCTGTCACTATGGGCACTCAAAGGGTTACCACAATTTCTTGTTTCACTTTGAAGTTTCCCAGATTTCATTTGAACATGCTTGCATATATACATCAGTGTGAGTTAGGAGTGGTTTGACACTGCCTCCAAGSTAAGTCAAAGTCTAGTAATTCTTACACGTTTCCTTCAGTCTGATGGGCATGCCTGGTGCATGTGTGATTAGCGATCAGAGTACATTTGGTATTCTCCAGGAAGGCCTCTTTCACTGCAATTTCTTTGGAAAGGAATGATCTCTGCATGCTCTGAGACTCTGAGGGGCTCTCTGATGGCCTGCAATGCGAGCTAAACGTGGTAAATTGGGATCATCATTTCAGAAACATACCCTGATCCAAACCAAAAGCCTTATGCAGGCATTGTGAAAATACTGCAGCATAAGGAGATCTATTCACTGGGTGCTTCTGAAAATTAGAAGATGATTCATACTAATATTGGAAGGGTGACAGTCATTAACATCATTAAATATTTCTATCAAGCATAGAGTACCAGATATCCAATTGTATCCTACTTTTGTATTTGAATAAAGGAGTGGTGATTTTAATTAATTTTATCAACTGCATGAAATTTACACATTAAGTACATAGTGTTTATACTTGTTTCTTACAAAGCTCTGAATATAAGCGTAAAGAATGGAGTGCTGGTCCTACCAGTACAGTATACAGAAACAAAGGATRAAATATAGGTGGAAAAGAGAGCTAAGAGTTAAGAAGAGTTAAGATTTCAGAAGAAATGAAAATGTTGTCAGAAGAGGGCAGCCTTTTCACATAAACTATAAAACAACAACAATATGGAAAATATTTTGAATTATTCATTTCACTAGCACTAAGCACATCATTTGTGGGGTTAACTGTGCTAAGGCAACTGAAACATCCACAAAACTTGATCACAGCAAGAGTGGTTCTCTTTTTCTGATACCTAGAGGACTGGCTTTGTAATGCCAGTGCTTTTTGTTTATTTATTATGTTCTTTTTTTTTCTTTCTGTTCAAACAATGGAGTTGGACAGGTTTTTAAGATGAATCAACAAAGGGAAATATGTTCCTCTTACTTTTTTCTTTTTTTTTCTTTAAAAACAAATAAACTTCTGAATACCTTGGGTATTAAGGGCAAAGTGTACTTAGTCTGAATATGCAAAGATAAGTCAATATTTAGTTTAAACCAAAACTAAAAATTGTGTAAATTAAAGGAACAGTGATTTATTACYGTATTCCTCTTCCAGATCATGCCAATCTGTCTTATGTTTATTCAMATAGAAGATATAGTCACAAACATTGTTTCAGAAAGTGAAATTTGTATCATGAGCTTCTGGCATAATTGTAAAGAGATATAAAATATTAAAAAGATGTGCTTGTTGTAATTTTTGGCTCTTGAATGGAAGCAGTAGCATGGAGGCCGTGTCCCCTTGTGAGTAATGTAGCCAACAGTATGTGAGGGCAAAATTGGATGAACTCCCAACCTGTCTAGACTGGGCATGAAAGCACCCATGTAAACAGGCGTACAACATAACATCTTAACCTAAGCAGGACACTTATGTGCATTATACATCAGTATCTACTAAAACTTCTCAATATTAAGACCTTTCCCCAGAAGTCAAATTAAAATGTACAGCATCTCAGCAAAGCTTATTGATTTGGACTCTGTTGCTAGAGACTTCAAAACCAGAGTCTTCATGTCTAGCATTTGGAACAGGAGTGGTGGAAGRTCTCATCTCATCTACCCATAGAAAATATATCTGCTCTGTGCAGAGCCAATAAAGGGCAAAACAGTGATACAGGCCAAAGAGAAAGATTGTAATCAACTCTGCAGATAAACCTAAAATCAGCAGAGTCCTTCGAAGAAATGTAGCCGCAATGCTCTTACACCCTCTATTCTGTCCAAAACAGTATGTAATGCAGCTGCAATGCAATGCTGCCTTTCTCAGGAWCAGGAAGGACTATAGCTTACTGATGGGTTCCACAGAAGGAGGCTGAGAAACAGTGACCTAAAATAGAGGAAAATTTGGGTGAAGCTTATATTGCCTAAATTAACACAGTGACATTTCATTATAGATATTAAAAATTCATGTGTTTGTTCTAAGGCTGAGAGCCCCATATGCCAGCTCTGCAGAACATTGTATTCGACATAGATTTTATCTTTTAAAAAGTAGAAAAGAAGAACAAGGTAATCAGAGAATTAGGAGTCTTAACAGAGACTTAATTTGTTTGCAGATCTTTAAAATGGGACTTTGCCCATTTTGAGTGCTTGTAATTCAAGTCAATACATTCTTTTAGCTTATACATCAATGAATCCCTGCAAGATGCAAGATAATACATCCACTTCTCTGAGAAATTTCTAGTGAATCAGCTTCTGCAGCGTTTTGAAAAAAATGGTAGTTCATGAGTTAGGAGAATAATTTTTAAAGTGACTGAGTGGTTTGAAACTAGGACATCGAGACTGAAATGGCCTTTCTTTTCCTTTCTTAGAATGACTAGAAGCATTTCCCATCCATGGTGGTATTTGGTTTTGCTCTGTTGAAGGGGAATTTGTTTCAGGTACCACAGAAATAATATCTAAAATACASCTTTGCTTTGTACAGTGTTGTCTAATTGAACTGTCTTGATATTAAAACAGTTTCTTTCTGCCTCAGAGCATTTACTTTGGCAAGTAGGAGGAAAAATTCATGAATTAAATTGACATACGAGATAGATGGACAAGTGATTTCCAAGAACAAAGGTTAAAAAAAAAGATTTGTTGTAATAAAGAAACATATGAAATCAAAGCAAAGCCTAAGTTTGTCCATCTCAGTGTGTCAAAACAATTTCAAATGTTGACTAAGCCAATGCCCAGGAGCCTAAACCTCTCACTTTTAAAAATATAAATCAGAGATATTTCCCCCGAGGGAAATTTTAATGCTAGAATTATGTTGCTGAAGAGCCAATGGAAGTGAAGAAAGAAGCAGGTCTTATATCTGTATATAAATTGAGGTAATTCTGTGGCTCCAAGTCTATTTTAGTATGCGTCAAATGTCAGACTAGAATCTCCCCAAATCTTAAGGTTTTGAAATCTACCCTGATCAGAAATACAGATGCTAGACACTTGGATCAGGAAGGGCTCAAGTTAATGATGTTTCCAGCACGTGATTCCTTAAAGCATGTAAACTCCAGGTGATTTAAGTGATTGGTTAAGATTAGAATTACTCTTAAGCACTTAAATAAGTGTTTAATTGCAGCCTCATGCAATTAAGTAATTTTTGCTCTAAGATCAAAGATTAGCTTTGTGCTCAAAACTGTCATAGAAGATTGAGTTCACATGCCCTATGCAAACATATGCTTTTGTTTCAATTAAGAGCCAAACRTGCAGCGTAAGGGAAGGGAGCAGGCTCTACCAGGGCCCTCCCTCCCATCCTTTAGTCCATCCTCAAGGATGATTTTCGTCTGTAGTTTCCTGCAAGCAAGTCTAAGGTGAAGGCTGGGAGTTGGTCTTAGCATGAGGTGCATGCATTGTCATATACAGGATGCCAAGCTAAACCCCAATTCCTATAAAATATGGCAAGGTGTCTTGTAGATACCTTGAAGATCGGATTTTCATGTTTCAGTTCATTTACAAAACAATTCCTTCACTATAAAGCTGATTTCTAGCTTACTTTCCTTAAAGGAACAGAGGTCTATACAAAATGTGTCACGGTCTGCACATGCAGTTTGAAGGTGCTGTGGTATATTTAAATGCATGTTATGGTATTTTAAGATTGCTGAATTTTGGATATTTCCCAATGTTTTGACTAGCAAAAAGCATGGGATCCTGGTAGGTCTGCATTACTGAAGGCACACACATAAATTGGAAATTTTCCACAAACAGTATGACCGTCTGTCTGTCAGGAGGAATCTCTCCCTGAGCCTGCTTAAACTGGAGATAGTGGACTTGTATTAATATACTACATATATAAATGAAGTGCAAGCTTTGGTCCTCTTACAAGTTATTGTTAATTTGTTAACTAGGATTCCTGTACCAACCTTGATTTCTCAATACTTGAATCTAATAAAAGAACTTATGTTCTCTGCCCTCCTCCCCTCTTTGCCCCTCCCAATTTTCATTTTTGCATTTTGAATGAAAAAAGAAAAAAAAAGAAAGACTCTTCTGGTCAGCAAAACTGCCAAATTTACTTTGAAATGACTAGTTCCTTATTGAGGAAAAAGTATCATTTTTACAAAAATTTGTAACCTTGAACTAGTTTTTGAGAAAATATGATAAATAAAGATTGTTAGGTGGTGTAGTAGTGTATGGTTCAAATGAATGAGCTGCGAATTAACTGAAGGACTCAGGCTGATTTTATTTTATCTGTCCATATGCCTTAACTACTGCAATCAAAAGACATATATTTTTTCAATGTCTTCTTACTCTAACTTATTTTTTTTCTTKCTATTATTACCTTCCTGGTTGTTCTTTGACCTTTCTACCTTTCTTAAGTGTCATAAGCTGTGGAAGGGGTATTATTAGATGAAAGGAAGCCCAATATAGCGTTGACCAAGAGTTTTCACCAACTGTTCAGCAGCCCACACAAAACCATTGTGGGTTGTTGTTTGTTTCTGGGTGGACAGGCTGAGGAGATGGTGGGGGAGGGACATGCGGATAAGCTCTTTTACTGAAGAAGGAAATAACAGAGTTTTTTTGCAATGTGTGCAAGTGAGTGGTAAGACTTGAACAGAAGCTGATCTACCCACACGACTCAAGTACTTTCCTGAGGACTGATAGACTAAATGCAGAGCAATGCAGAGAAAATGCAATTAGGCACTGAGAAAGCTGGCAGATCTATCCTGGTCACCATTTAGGCTCTACCTCACCATTTAGGCTCTATCTCTCCTACAAATAAAATCACTATCCAATATAATTGAGTGCTGGTAGCAACTTACTTTTTAACTYCAGCTAAGCCACTTCATCTTTAGAGGTATAGGTTAGGGAGCTTGTAGATTTGAGGACGAAGCAAATGCCAGTGGGAAACTACAGATGATTTCAGAGGGTAGAACCAGAAAGAAAACACTTAAAAGATTTGGGAGTGTACTGTTTTTCTGAAAAGGTACTTTGAATTGCTTAGAAAGGATGTGGGCACCAAAAAACAGTTTAAATTCGGCGCTGCCTGTGCTGGGAGCTGCAGAAATGCTCCTCCCCACGCAGGTACCGTTGTTGCTGGAGTGGGRCCGTGGCACCCGGCTCTGCAGGCAGCTCCACCTCCCCTGTCCCCGCGGCGCAGAACAAGAAGTCCTCGTGCTGGGAACTGGCTGCGARCTTGGCAGCTCACCCTTTCCCACCCCTCCTTCCATACGCAGTTCCTGCTCCTAAGAAAAACAAGCTGCAGGATGGCAAATGGTGGTTTACCATTTGGTTYGACAGGTGGGCACACAGGGAGAGGAGAAGTTTCCAGTTAAACAAATGCACATGTCCATCCCACAGAGCCCACCCTAATGAACAGCGATGTCTTTGATATTCCTCGAAGGGCCAGGGCTGTAATAAAAAAGGCTGAAGCATGACASTTATCTAGTCATGTATCTCTTTCAGGTCAAAATGGGAGGTAATGCCAATACTCCTCACTCCATGTCTTCTCCACATATTAAACACAAAGCCTCAATCTTATTAGATTGCCAGATACTACATTATTTATTTATTTATTTATTTACATTTACCATGTCTAGTTCAAGTGCTCAGCAGTGTCAGTGGAAACTGTGCAGTGTCCTGCTGACTGCAATGGATTTGTATCGGCCCTCTTTGTCCTCCCCTTGCCCCTCACTACCCCAAGAGAGAAAAAAAAAAAAAAAAAAAA